>NW_011385169.1:0-755 GCF_000754665.1 Bison bison bison
CAGATAAGGGTCGAACGTGTCCGAGACGCCGAGGCAGCGGAGACACTGGATCTGAGACCTCCAGGTCCCGCCGAAGATCTGACGGATGACGCTGGTGTCCTCGGAGGCACGGCCCGACGGCTGGGATGCACTCAAGCACCCTTGCTGCATGGCATTCAGAGCGAACATCAGAAACTCGTGGGCATCTTCCTGCTGGTGTCTGTGGAAGCCCGCCAGCAGGTCCTTGCGGGGCCGGATCACCTCTCCCGCGTGAAGGAGGGCTCGGGTCACGTGAGCTCGCATGGCACAGAGCGTGCAGGCGCTGCGGGCCGGACAGAGGGTGGCGTGCTGCTGGGACACCATCCAGCTGGCCGGGGGCGGCGTGTGGCTCAGACACTGCAGCGCCGCATTCACGTAGCAGGTGTTCCCCAGGTTCTGAAGCCCAGCCCCCACCCCCCACGGCCCCTTCCAACTCAGGGCGCCTTTCTGGCCAGGCGTCAGCCCTGCTGACCCAGGAGCCAAGTCACCCCGCTGGGGGACGCCCAAGCGCCGGCGACGGCCCCTCAGGCACAGAGGGTCCCCGAAGGGCATCCGCACCAGCGGCGCTGGGCCCACAACCTTGCCCTCCGGGGAAGACGTCGAAGGGAGACGGACACACACCTCCCCCGTGCTCAGAAGCAGCCCCCGGGGCTCTGCACACAAGGCCCACGAGGGTTTCCATCTCCTACCTGCAGCTGCACGCCGACGCCTCCTTCCCTCAGACGGTCCGGCTCCAG
>NW_011385170.1:0-589 GCF_000754665.1 Bison bison bison
CCACGCTTACTAATTATGCCTGGGCTGCTAAGACCCACTCGAGAAGGTGTCTAGGGTGAGGCACCTTCCGCTATTCGAGAGCGTGCCTGCGGCCTACGTAAGTGGTGCAAACTTCTTGTCTTGAAGTTTGATTGGTCTCCCGCATAAACCAAGCTACTCAGTCTCTTTTCTCCACCGAATTTTCCTACTGAGCTATCCTCATACTATTATTGTTGGTATCTCTGATGAGCATATAAATAGTCGCCTAGGCCATCTCTCCTTCGAATACCCTGGATCAGTTGGGGCTGGTCCCCGGCAGGTGGGGCCCGAACAGGGAACTCAGGAGGCAATACTCAAAGAGCTGAGCAGACCCGAACCACGCAATCAGCAGGCAATAAGCATGGAGCTCAGCAGTGACGAATCATGCTGCTCACCTGGCAATAATCAAGCAGGTGACCAGGCAGGAATCACGCAGCTCAGCTGGCAATTGTCAAGCAGATGAGCCGACAGGAATCACGCAGCTCAGCTGGCAATTGTCAAGCAGATGAGCCGGCAGGAATCACGCAGCTCAGCAGGCCCTGACCACGTGACTCTGCAGGCACAGATCACG
>NW_011385171.1:0-744 GCF_000754665.1 Bison bison bison
AAATTGCTGTCCGAAGAAGTTGTACCAAGCTGCACTCTCACCATTACAGTTTGAGAATGCTCATTTCTTCAAACAATAGTTTTAGTATCAGTACATTTTCTTGATGACCTCAAGGTTTCGCTACTCCCTAAATCTGTACCCACTGCCCTGTGACTTTGCAGTGGACTCTGCTGTGGCTAAGGCTAAATTCCTTGCCCCTGACCTTGACCATGTGCAATTTCTCTGGACAATGTGATACTAGCAGTAATGATGAATCAGTTGAGGTCAGTTCAGTCACTCAGTCGTGTCCGACTCTTTGCAACCCCTTGAATCGCAGCTCGCCAGGCCTCCATGGCCATCACCATCTCCCAGAGTTCACTCAGACCCACATCCATCGAGTCAGTGATGCCATCCAGGCATCTCATCCTCTGTTGTCCCCTCCTCCTCCTGCCTCCAATCCCTCCTAGCATCAGAGTCTTTTCCAGTGAGTCAACTCTTTGCATGAGGTGGCCAAAGTACTGGAGTTTCAGCTTTAGCATCATTCCTTCCAAAGAAATCCCAGGGCTGATCTCCTTCAGAATGGACTGGTTGGATCTCCTTGCGGTCCAAGGGACTCTCAAGAGTCTTCTCCAACATCACAGTTCAAAAGCATCAGTTCTTCGGTGCTCAGCTTTCTTCACAGTCCAACTCTCACATCCATACATGACCACTGGAAAACCATAGCCTTGACTAATGGACCTTTGTGGCAAGTAATGTCTCTACTTT
>NW_011385172.1:0-549 GCF_000754665.1 Bison bison bison
CTTTTATTCTTTTCTTTTAATAGTGCACATGTTGTTTAAATCTTTGTGTACACCACATAAAACCTACCTGTCTGTGGTCTGTTTGTATCCCACCTTCTGCATGGTACTCTGAATGTTGAAGTGTTCTTGCTAAATTATTCCAAATTTAGCATTCCACATGTGTCTCCTCTTTCCGTTGGGAAGTTGGGAGCTTTGGGAACCCTCATTGACTAAGGGAAGCTATGTCTTTGACCTTAACTTGGGCCTCGTGTCCTTAGGGGATGTCGGGGGCTGGCATGGGCTGGACAGAAGTACAGTCTCCTTCACACAGCAGAATTTCTTTCCTGGGGTCTTTCTATCACCTTGAGGCATTGGTTCCTTCTGTGGGCCACCTCCTGGCTTCTTGTATGATGGATACTAAGAAAGGAACACTGCCCTGCTATTTGCACTGACTTCTGGGAGAGACGTCAGATCAGTAGTGCTAGGGAGAACCCTTCAGGCATGGAGGCCAAGCCCTTCACTTTACACATAAGGAAGAAGAGATGCAGAAATCTCCCAACACCTCCGCAG
>NW_011385173.1:0-787 GCF_000754665.1 Bison bison bison
AAAACTTCTTGGGGGTCTGGACAGTCAACATCTGCCTGAGAAGGTGTGCCGGTTTTACACCCAGATAACCGAGTGGCAGGGAGGCGATAAGTCACAGCATTGGCGCTCGCCAAACACCTCATCACCTGAGCTGCTCGGACCTGGGAAGAGCACAAAACGGAGGCCCAACTGAGTGTGCGCCTCTGAGGACTACCCGAGTGCCTGAACCTGAGCGGCTTGGATCTGGGAGGTACTTGCAGCCCAGGGCCAGCCTCAGATTGTTCCCCGCAGAACAACCTAGAGCCTGAGCAGTGTGGGCAGGAAGGCTACACGCGCCGTGAGCGGGGGCAGACCCAGTGTGGCTGAGGCACTGCGAGCACACGCCAGTGTTATTTGTTTGTAGCATCCCTCCCTCCCTCCCCACAGCGGGACTGAACAAGTGAGCCTAAAAAAAACAACAAAAAAGTGTCCTCCACCGTCCCCTTTGTGTCAGGGTGGAAACCAGACACTGAAGAGACCAGCAAACAGAAGTTATAACAGAGGGAAACGCCTTGGAGATTAAAACCCTGTGGTTACTATGGACTACATAGGAAGGGGCCTATAGATCTTGAGAAATATAAGTCGGACCAAGGAACTAGCCAAAAATGAACTGAACCCACAATACTCACAAAAAAACAGAGAAAGTCCTAGATACATTTTTACTATTTTTACGATCATTCTTTCTTTTTTTTTAATTAAAAAAAAATTAAGTCCTCTATTGTTCCTTTAATTTTCACTTTTATAACCTATTACTTTGCAAAAAACAAAA
>NW_011385174.1:0-836 GCF_000754665.1 Bison bison bison
TGTATTGATTAATATAATTGGTGTAAGTAGTAGCTTTAATGTTTGTAACCTGGGACCCTTGAGTTAATCTTTTCTTGTTATAGCCCAAAACACCTTTGCTCTGTAAGAATGCAACTTTATCTAATGCTTTTTTGGAGGGTGGCTCCTGACCAACCACCTTTAGAGAAAAATAAGTTTTCTGAAGAAAAGGTCTTAAAATGTTAACAGGCCTCCGGGCCAGAAGATGATGCAAATCACCGAAGCGTTTGCATATGATAAGGTTGCAGAAAGAAAGCCTGGGTAGCTGCAACACTCTAACCCTCCCCCATTATCCTCTATGCATAACTTAAGGTATAAAAACTACTTTGAAAAATAAAGTGCGGGCCTTGTTCACCGAAACTTGGTCTCACCATGTCGTTCTTTCTCTTACCTTCTGGCTGAATTCTTCAGCCACTTTTCTCCACTGAATTTCCTCACTGAGCTATCCTCATTCTATTACTCTTTATATCCTTAATTAACATTTAATTAAGCAGTTGTTTCCTGATCTTCGCCTACGCCGTCTCTCCTTCGAATACCCTGGATCAGCCGGGGCTGTTCCCCGGCACCCTACCATGGCTCGAGAGCAATAACGCGCTCACCCTCGCCACTCGCATGGACACCCGACTTCCCTGGCGCCCCACGAGAGGCTCATGACCTCGCCGTCGTACCTCGTGAGAAACCGCACACTGGGGCCGCCGCTCGAGAACAGCCCCGAGACTCCACCGTCATCGCGAGATGAGGGCCTTCGTCTCCTGCATGGCCTACGGACCAATCTCGCGACCTCTCTCCAAACGCCTCAGGAGCTTGACTCCCTTAGT
>NW_011385175.1:0-668 GCF_000754665.1 Bison bison bison
CTGGGGAGTCGTGAGAAGCTGTGTGGAGACCGAGACAGTGTGTGTGGAAGGCGTGGGAATTGTGTGCAGAGCTGGCACGGTGTGCGGGGCCGTGTGAGGACGCGTGTGGAGCCGCGGCTCAGCGGGAGCTGCTGGGGAGCGGCTCTGAGAGCCACGGAGCGCCCGTGCGAGGGACGAGATGAGGACCCACTGTGTGCAGAGAGCCGTGCGGAGACGCGGGAGCGGGCGCGGGGCACCGGGAGAGCCGGGCAGCGCGAGGGCCGGCGCGGGGGGCTGCGCACCAAGGTGTGAGTAGCGCGTAGAGACTGCGTGCAAAACTGTGAGGACTCGTGGGGATGCTGGGGAGCTGAGGAGATGTGAGAGGAAGTGTGCGAGATGCTGTGGGGAGTGTGAGGGGCGTGTGCATGGAGCCTGTGGTGAGTTATGAGAGGAGCCGTGTGAGGAGTGTGAGGGGCGTGTGCGTGGAGCTTGTGGTGAGTATGAGAGGAGCCGTGTGAGGAGTTGTGTGGGGATGCGTGAGAAGACGAGTGGACATGTGTGTGTGACCTGTGGGAGCTGTGAGGAGTGTGAGGGACCCCGTGACAAATGGTGACAAGCTGTTGGGGAAACACGAGAAACTCTGTGAGGAGGTGCGGAGCTTAGGTGAGACACTGAAGAACCGTGTGATG
>NW_011385176.1:0-639 GCF_000754665.1 Bison bison bison
AGCAAGCAGGAATCACGCAGCTCAGCAGGCCCTGTTCACGTGACTCTGTAGGCACTGATCACGTGGCTGATCAAGTACAGATCACGTGACAGAGCACGCACTGAACACCTGTCTATCATGCACGGATCACCTGACTTGGCATGCACTGATGACGTGGCTCATCATAGACTGAACACGTGTTTATCAGGCAGTGATCAGTGAGTGACAGGCGCTGATCATGGGACTGTGCAGGCACTGATCACGTGGCTGATCAGGAACTAACCACCTGACTGAGCATGCAGTGATCACGTGGCTGATCGTTCACTGATCACTTGCTTATCTGATGGTGATCACGGGACTGAGAGGTGCTGATCACGTGACTGTGCAGTCAGTTTTCACGTGGAAGATCATGCACTGATATCGTGACTGATCATGCACTGATCATGTACTGGGAACCAGTGAGGCATTACACTCTGGACAAAGGTCATGAGGCAGGAGGCTCGGTATACCCAAATGCGGGATCTAGCCTCAGTTGTCCACCCGGATATTCTCGAGCATCTCCCTCACAAAAAAACCAGAGTCTGCCTATTTTATTGCTTTGTGCTCTCACCTCTGATTTCATTGGGGGCTGTCCCCCACCACCATCTCGCTCTCTCTATC
>NW_011385177.1:0-712 GCF_000754665.1 Bison bison bison
ATGGACATGAGTTTGAGCAAGCCCCTGGAGTTGGTGATGGACACGGAAGCCCGGCGTCCTGCAGGCCACGGGGTCCCAAAGAGTCAGACACGACTGAGCAACTGAACGGAACTGAACTTACAATCGTTTCTCCAGGTGTTTTGGTTACCCGAGTTTCTATCCTGTGCTAAACTAAGTGACGACAGTGTACTGAAGAGCTGGGTCATTTCCAAATAAATTAAAGTTCTGAAACATTCACGCCTTGAAAGGACCTCCCTTTTACACAGAAACAAAAGAGATTTTTGACTATCCAATAATAGTGTCTGGCACCATCCTGACATGTGAAACGTAAGAAAGCAATTTTTTTGTTTGGTTTGGTTCTGATCTTGGGGGTGTGTGTCTGTGTGTGTGTGTGTGTGTGTGTGCGTGTGGCGGGGGAGGGTGGGGGGGGGGCGCTACTATCACTGATAGGTATGTTCACCAATCTGTCGAATGCCAATATAAAAGTCAGTTCTTGGTTGCTGAAGGGAAATGTATGACTTGGTATTAAAAGAAGGTATGTGGAATGAAATCGCATTTTCTGAAGGCAAACGACGTCGTTCTTTCTTCCAGGTGGCAGTTTCAGGATGGGAGAAGCAAAGGAATGGGTACAGAATGGGATAAGGAGGTTGTAGGGAAAGTGGACCCCAGAAAGAGTGTTGTGCCTAGCGCAAGGTTTCTTGAGAGGTTGAAC
>NW_011385178.1:0-522 GCF_000754665.1 Bison bison bison
ATGACTGTTGATGCGGAGTATCTTTTTATGTACTTAATTGCCATCCATGTGTCTTGTTTGGTGAAGTATCTGCTGAAATCTTTTATCCATTTATTTGGCCGAAGCGGGTCCTAGTCGCGGCCTGCAGGATCTAGTTCTGTGAACAGGGATCGAACCCAGGCACCCTACATAAGGAGCTCAGAGTCTTTAGCCACTGAACCACCAGGGAAGTCCCTGTCCATTTTAAAAATCTGTCGTTCGTTTTTCATTATTGAGTTTTGAGAGTTCTTTACATCCTATACATGCTTATCAGATATACGCTATGTAAATCTGCTTATCAGATATACGCTATGTAAATCTGCTTATCAGATATACGCTATGTAAAGCTCTCTCCCAGTCTGCGCCTTTTCTCTTCATTCTATTAACAGTGTGTTTGTAAGAGCAGAAGTGTTCAATTTGGATAAAGCTCTACTTACCAATTTTTTCTGGTTGTGTATCTAAGAAAATTTTGCTTAACCCAAGGTTATAAAAGTTTTCTTCTAG
>NW_011385179.1:0-568 GCF_000754665.1 Bison bison bison
CCTTGAGCTAAGCAATGCGTTTTTTTCCTTAGGAAATGTTGGTCTTCAGCGATGTTCAAAGCCTGTGTATTTCGGCTAGACTCTGGCTTCAGGTCGGTTCCCCCAAAAGGCTCAGAAGCGACCTGAACCAAACAGTAAGTTTTCCTCCTACCTTGTTCTCCTCATCTATGTTAAGGAAATGACATATTTGCCTGGAAATCTGCCTTTCTTCAAGATTCATGTCAATCACTTTTTAGCCCGGGATGACTCACCTGCTGCCCATGTTATCTCAATGCATGTCGTGGGTGAGGGGGTCTGGTGTCATGCTCTGAGACACTGCCTTTGTTTCCTTAGCAGACTGCTAGTGGCTGCATCACCTCGGGCTAAAGACCCGCAGGGGTACTCTTACTGCCACCCCCCCACCTCACCCCCCACCCCGCCCCAAGTCTATGTCAGCAGCTTTCTCGATCTCTTTGATCCTTTCATAACACTTGATGACACAAAAGCTCTGAGCGATCAAGTCATATCGAATCTTCATTTCAGATTGAAGATGCATTCCATGGTATTGCCATCTTAAGTCTTTCCATCG
>NW_011385180.1:0-548 GCF_000754665.1 Bison bison bison
GCCGTCGTTCCTAGGGAGAAACCGCACACTGTGGCCACCGCTCGAGATCAACCCTGAGACTCCCCCATCATCGCGAGTTGAGGGCCTTCGTCTCCTGTATGGCCTAGAGACCAATCTCTCGACCTCTCTCCAACGCCTCAGGAGGCTTGACTCCCTTTAGTCCACCCAGTGAGCTCCAAGAGATACCCGTCGCGACTCGAGAGCAGAGCGGGGTTCTTTGCTTCCACTAGACATGAATGCCCCTGGTGTGTCTGGAATGCAACCCTGAGATCCCTGTCACCCCTGGAGAGGAACACTGGCTTCTGGACAGAAGCCTAGATGAGGTCTATTGGCCCTGCAGTCACTCGAGAGCAATCCCCAGCTTTCCTTCGCAACTCGAATGGAAGATTGGACTTCCCTGGGCCAACACAAGAGGCATCCTGAATTCCCCGTCGTAATTCGAGAATCCTGCTACACCTCGAGAAAAACCACGTGGTTCCCCCGACATCTCAAGATGTAGCCCTGTGCCGCTACAGCGTGCCAGGAGAAGCCCCACTTTAGGAATTGGA
>NW_011385181.1:0-756 GCF_000754665.1 Bison bison bison
CTAATATATGCCACAAGTTACAGCCCTGAAACCTTGGCGAATGATAAAATGCTGGGAACGTTCGACTGATATGGACTATTAAGCACTTGAAGCATATCACTCTACTGAATACGGGATGAGTATGATACACAAATGAGTATGTTTTACAGGAGAGGATGAAGCACATGAAGTATATCACAGCACTGAAACCCTGAAGGTGGTAAACTCCTAGAAGTGATGGGCCAGGATTGACAAAGAAGCACATGCTGAAATATCGATGTTGATAAACTATTGAGTATTTGACACCAGGTGGACAAAGAAACATTTGGAGCATGTCACATGTCAAGGCACTGAGGCACGTGTATGGTAATAAACTACAGAGTGTGTATTTCCAGAGTGTGGATGAATAGGCACTTGAATCACATCACAGCACTGAAACACTGACGTTGATAAACTACTGGATGTATTTTTATAGTGTGGATGATAAAGCAGTTGTGTCAGAGCTTGGAAATACTGGATGGTGATAAACTACTGGTGTGTTTGATAAAGATGCACTTGAACTTGTGACAGCAGTGAAAAACAAAGGTGATAAGCTGATGAGTCTATTTTAGGCAGGTGGACCAAGATGCGGCTGAATCACCTCTTTAAAGTGTGGATAATGATAAGCTACTGAGTACGTTTGACCTGGGGTGGATAAAGAAACACTGAAATCATGTCACAGCTTTCACTGGATGAAGAAACACTGGATGGAGATATACAACTGGATGTGTTTGACCC
>NW_011385182.1:0-617 GCF_000754665.1 Bison bison bison
ATGAGGTCTATTGGCCCTGCAGTCACTCGAGAGCAATCCCCAGCTTTCCTTCGCAACTCGAATGGAAGATTGGACTTCCCTGGGCCAACACAAGAGGCATCCCGAATTCCCCGTCGTAACTCGAGAATCCCGCCGCAACTCGAGAAAAACCACGTGGTTCCCCCGTCATCGCAAGATGAAGCCCTTTCCCGCTACAGCGTCTCAGGAGAAGTCCCACGTTAGGAATTGGAGGTCGAAACGGTACTTGGCACCCTTGATGCGCCCCCACAAAGTTCCCCGGCATCCCGGTCTCCCTGGAGAGGAACACCGAGGTTTTCCGGCACCACTTCCTCTGAGCCCCTTCTACCCTCCTGATCTCCACAGGAGGGTCGACTCCCCTGCTTTGTCTGGAAGGGGTTCCCGACCTTCCGGTCGCACCTCAGGATGAGGCCGGTCTCACGACGACATTCCAGACGTGGCCTCGTGGGTGCTTCCACATTGCGAAGCACCCCGATTTCCCCGGTCCCCTCTTCGGTAAGAACCCGATCGCCCGGACACCTCTCCGAACTCCACCCTGTGAATGAAGTCAACACGAAGGGGCAGTGACTCGCCCGTGCATCGTCTGGAAAACGACCCCC
>NW_011385183.1:0-950 GCF_000754665.1 Bison bison bison
GTATTTCTTTTCAATATGACCTCTGTGCCTTGGTTTAAAATATTGTGATCTTCCATTATGGCAGACCAATTACAAGGACCAAGAGTCAGAAGAAAGACACACAGAAAAGTGTACCTGGAAAGTCCCACTTAGTATCTCTTAATCCCGCTAGAGGTGATGACAAGCTGAGTAATGTTTTTGGCAGCCTCTTGGGCCATGTGGATAGCACAAGAAATCAGTGTGATTTTGGGAAGAAGGGAAGGAGTAGGAGTTAAAAGGGGGCAATGATCTTTTTATTAACCTCTGTAGTGGTTATACAGGTGCTTACTATACCATAACTCATTGAGCAACACAATAGTATTTTGTGAAGTAGTCTATATGTGTATACTCCAAAGTAAACAAGCAAAAATGATATCATAGTAAGAAATGTCAACCTATGTTATGCCCTTAATTTGCTTCACCAAACATATCAAGTATCTCTCCATTCTAATCACTGTACTAAGGTCTAGCATTACAGCTTCAGATAAGACCTGTACCTTCCTTTATCAAGCCTACAGACTAGGAAAAATATGGCACTGTGAAAAACCATAATACAAAATTCAAGTTTACACTTATGCTGACTAACTTAATGAAGTCCCTGACTAACTCAGTAAAGGAAGATGATGTCAGTTCTAAAGAATAAGCAAAATCCCAATTTACAAATTTGCTATTCAGGTTTTTATGGGCATAATTTAGCAGTGACTTTTAAACATGTTAAACTGTAAACTCCTTGAGGTTAGAGGCCATGTTTTAGTCATCTCTGAATCCTCTGTTGCCTGCACAAGGTCTGCTAAGAGATGTAAGTGAATAGGTTGAATGAAGAAATGTCAAGATATATTGAATGTCTTCTTTAATGGACTGGTGACCTATATGACTTCTCCTTTTTAAATGTAAGCTAGTTCAAAGTAGATACTTAATTCTTTAAATTTTAC
>NW_011385184.1:0-1140 GCF_000754665.1 Bison bison bison
CCCCCTAAGCAGACCGCACCCCCATTCTCCATTTGACTGTGTAGCCTCCAGAAGGTGTGCATTCCCGAAGGAATGCCATCACTTTGCCTTAGGCTCTTCCTGCCCTGACAGTCATACTACCATCATTTTAAAAGGAGATAATGAAGAAAGCAAATGCATTCTTAAATTCAGGAACAGATTCTCCTAATTAATATGTACAAACGTGAAAAGATACATGTTTATATGGGTTGAGTTGCTTTATGCACCCTGGTTTCCCTACTCTTAACCTGATTCTTTTATTTCCAAACTACCCACAGGTATTCATGTATTTCAAATGTATTCCTTCATTGTTCAGCTTTAATAAGAATACTCTTAGGAAGAAAACTCTATCAGTTGGTACAAAGCTATATGGCCAGCTAGCCTATAAGCATAGATGGAAAGCAAAATAGACATTAAGGCCTACGCTTTATTTCAGGCCTAGATGGAGCTTTCGTAATGTACATGGGTTGGTGTTAGAGTTCTTGTGGGCTCTGTGACCAATAAGACTATATACTATAGCCACGAAAAGTATGGTGCTCAGTTGTTCAGTCGTGTCCAACTCTTGCAACCCCATGGACTATAGCCTGTCAGGCTCCTGTCCGTGGGACTTCCTGGATCATAATACTGGAGTGGGTTGCCAGGGACTGTGAAACAGGTTAACTTTACAACCTCATCTTTCTTAAACAATCCTGGCAAGATTTAGGTTAGTGTTTTTCCTCATGCTCAAATTAGGGTTTGAATGTTAAAAATGAAATTGTGTAACTTTGTGGGTATAGAATAACAATTCTAAGAATACAAATACTTTAAGTAGAAATTCTATTCTGGCCCCAGTACTTGCTAAATTAGGAAGACATTTTATTCAGAGAAAGAAATGTCAATGGGACAATACTGGAATGGTAGCAGGGATGATTGCAAGGGGAAAGACTTAAAAACAAACAGACACATAAGCATTCAGTCCAGTTCCATTTGCAACCTAGGTCTGAAACAGAATGGAAAGAGAGCTTGCTGTGGAGGTAGAATCCAGAGTTCACGTCTCAGAGGCGGTCCTAAGGTGGCGGAGAAATAGAACAGAAAGACGACTTTCTCCCCACAAATTCATCGAAAGAACATTGAATGCTGAGC
>NW_011385185.1:0-840 GCF_000754665.1 Bison bison bison
ACGAGGCCACGTCTGGAATGTCGTCGTGAGACCGGCCTCATCCTGAGGTGCGACCGGAAGGTCGGGAACCCCTTCCAGACAAAGCACGGGAGTCGACCCTCCTGTGGAGATCAGGAGGGTAGAAGGGGCTCAGAGGAAGTGGTGCCGGAAAACCTCGGTGTTCCTCTCCAGGGAGACCGGGATGCCGGGGAATTTGTGGGGCGCATCAAGGGTGCCAAGTACCGCTTCGACCTCCAGTTCCTCACGTGGGACTTCTCCTGAGACGCTGTAGCGGGAAAGGGCTTCATCTTGCGATGACGGGGGAACCACGTGGTTTTTCTCGAGTTGCGGCGGGATTCTCGAGTTACGACGGGGAATTCAGGATGCCTCTTGTGTTGGCCCAGGGAAGTCCAATCTTCCATTCGAGTTGAGGAGGAAAGCTGGGGATTGCTCTCGAGTGACCGCAGGGCCAATAGACCTAATCTTGGCTTGTGTCCAGAAGCCAATGTTCCTCTCCAGGGGCAACCGGGATCTCGGGGTTGCATTCCAGACGCATCCGGGGAGACAGGCATTCATCTCGAGTGGAAGCAAAGAACCCCGCTCTTCTCTCGAATCGCGACGGGTATCTCTTGGAGCTCACTGGGTGTACTAAGGGAGTCAAGCCTCCTGAGGCGTTTGGAGAGAGGTCGCGAGATTGGTCTCTAGGCCATGCAGGAGACGAAGGCCCTCATCTCTCGATGACGGGGGAGTCTCGGGGTGGTTCTCGAGCGGCGGCCCCAGGGTGCGGTTTCTCACGAGGTACGACGGAGAGGTCAGTGGGCCTCTCGTGGGGCGCCAGGGAAGTCGGGTCTCCATGCGAGT
>NW_011385186.1:0-776 GCF_000754665.1 Bison bison bison
CCTGAATTCCCCGTCGTAACTCGAGAATCCCACCGCAACTCGGAAAAACCACGTGGTTCACCCGTCATTGCAAGATGAAGCCATTTCCCGCTACAGCGTCTCAGGAGAAGTCCCACGTTAGGTATTAGAGGTCCAAACGGTACTTGGCACCCTTGATGGGACCCAAATAGTTCCCTGGCATCCCGGTCTCCCTCGAGAGGAACACCGAAGTTTTCCTGCATCACTTCCTCAGAGCCACTTCTATCCTCCTGATCTGGACAGGAGGGTCGACTCCCCTGCTTTGTCTTGAAGGGGTTCCCGACGTCCGGTCACACCTCAGGATGAGGCCGGTCTCACGACGACATTCCAGACGTGGCCTCGTGGGTGGTTCCACATTCCGAAGGACCCCGATTTCCCGGTCCCCTCTTGATAAGAATCCGATACCCAGACACCTCTTCGAACTCCACCCTGTGAAGGAAGTCAACACGAAGGGGCAATGACTCGTCCGTGCATCGGCGGGAAAAGACCCAGGTTCCAAATACCGCTCGACAAGTGGCCTGTCTCCCCGGGAACACCTCGAGAGGCAAGCGGAGTTCCATGCCTCAACCCAAGACGAGGTCTGACTCTCATTTCCCAAGTCTGCTGGGACCCTGGGATCGGAGTCTGAAATCAGAGGAACCCTGAGGTTCCTGCCTCAACTGGAGATGAGGCCCTCTTCCAATGCACCAAACCCAGTGGAGTGCCGAGACGGCCCCCTCCCACCTCCAGACTTCCCTGACTTCTCTGAGCCACCATGA
>NW_011385187.1:0-516 GCF_000754665.1 Bison bison bison
TATTATTTATGTGTAGGTCAAAGAACAAATTAATTATGTGAATGACCTTGATAACCTAACTCAATCATCTGAAACTGCTTCTGAGCATGGAGACATGCTTTACTCTAAAAATTCCCTGTTGCCATCTGGCAGGTGGCTGAGGGTCATGGACCCCCTCCCTCTGTGCCCGTCAGCCCTCCAGGCCACCTGCCCCATGAACAGCTCAGAGGTGGCTCCACTTTCCCAGCTGGGTTCTCTCTCACAGTAGAGTCCTCAAGGAAGGTGTGTTTAACTGGTATCCTCAAGAGGTGCAGGAATGCCCCCTGTGGATTTTTTCCAGCAGTTGGTAGAAACCAAACACTCTTGAAGTTGATTGTCCTTCATTCTGCAGAGCTCCCAAGTGGCATCTCAAAGCAGAGGAATTCACTCCCCCACCCAATGTCCCTCTCAAACACGGACCGGGTCCCATCCCCGAGGTCCTAGCTGCAGATCTCCCACAACGAAAAGCTCTCAGGAAGAGCTTGGGAAAGTAGTATT
>NW_011385188.1:0-830 GCF_000754665.1 Bison bison bison
CTAAACTGTCTAAACACAGATTCTTTTGAGTAGTTAAAAGATTGATTAGAAATTGTACTGGTGAATGGTTTTTCACTTGTTGGGCCATTGTTTGCTGCTAAGGTTCCATATCCCTTAACTGCTGTGTCCCTGGCAGTGTATTGATTAATATAATTGGTGTAAGTAGTAGCTTTAATGTTTGTAACCTGGGACCCTTGAGTTGATTCCTTTTCTTGTTATAGCCCACCACACCTTTGCTCTGTAGGAATGCAACTTTATCTAATGCTTTTTTGGAGGGTGGCTCCTGACCAACCACCTTTAGAGAAAAATAAGTTTTCTGAAGAAAAGGTCTTAAAATGTTAACAGGCCTCCGGGCCAGAAGATGATGGAAATCACCTAAGCTTTTCACATGATAAGTTTGCAGGAAGAAAGCCTGGTTTGCTGCAAGACTCTACCCCTTCCCCCATTATCCTCTATGCATAACTTAAGGTATAAAAACTACTCTGAAAAATAAAGTGCGGGCCTTGTTCACCGAAACTTGGTCTCACCATGTCGTTCTTTCTCTTACCTTCTGGCTGAATTCTTCAGCCTCTTTTCTCCACTGAATTTCCTCACTGAGCTATCCTCATTCTATTACTCTTTATATCCTTAATTAACATTTAATTAAGCAGTTGTTTCCTGATCTTCGCCTACGCCGTCTAACCTTCGAATAACCTGGATGAGCCGGGGCTGGTCCCCGGCACCCTACCATTGCTCGAGAGCAATGACGCGCTCGCCCTCGCCATTCGCATGGAGACCCGACTTCCTTGGCGCCCCACGAGAGGCTCACTGACCTCACCGTCGTACCTTGT
>NW_011385189.1:0-907 GCF_000754665.1 Bison bison bison
AATTTTGTGTCTAGCTTGAGATTCATCTGGGATTTTATTTTTTCATGATGTCCTCTGCACAGAAGTCAAATAACCAGGGCAACACTAGATAGCTTTGACTTATTCCTTTCCCGATTTTGAATCACTTCATTGTCCCGTGTCCAGGTCTAACTGTTGTAAATTTAATAGCGTACACGTTTCCCAGGAGACAGGTAAGGGATTCTAGTATTCTTTTCTCTAAGAATTTTCCAAAATTACTTTTCTTTTTTAATGGTTTGTGTGCGATTCACAGTGTCCAAGTCATTAGCAGAAACAATTAAGCAGATATAGATGATTATATAGTCCATACAACAATTCATGTGTACCTGTTATGACTGAATCCCTAACTACACATTTCTGTGTTTTTTTGTTTGTTTATTTTTTGGTCATTGTTGCTATTGTCATTTTCTCTCTTTATCAAGTAGTCAAGTACCAAGTAGTCAAGTCAGTATGAACTTGCCAACTTATTCTACAGGAATTAAATTATGCCCATGGCAGTCTCTGACCCTTGAGACTCACTGAATGGAATTAAGCTTTGAGATTCAAAATCAGACATCGGTACTCTGGGGAAATGTCAGGAACATTCAAAATATAGCTAGATATATTCAAGTGCTGACTTTTTGAGCCCAGTTATGCTATTACATTTTATGTGGAAAGTTCTGCATTTCTTCATGCTGATGACAATTCATCATTAAGAGAAATTTTCTAGGGGGAAAACAACAACAACAACAAATGTGCTTGATTACATGTTGGAAGTCAAAGTAATGCCAGTGACATGTGTACGTAAGCAACGTCCCATCAAACAGAGTAATTCATGTCCACTAATGTTTCATGTTTTGCTGTCAAGGAAAAAGAATAATAGAGCTTTCCAGGAAACACTGAGAAGTTC
>NW_011385190.1:0-718 GCF_000754665.1 Bison bison bison
TTGGAGGTCGAAACGGTACTTGGCACCCTTGATGCGCGCCACACGAGTTCCCCGCCATCCCCGGTCTCCCTGGATCCGGAACACCGAGGTTTTCCAGCACCACTTCCTCTGAGCCCATTCTACCCTCCTGATCTCCACAGGAGGGTCGACTCCCCTGCTTTGTCTGGAAGGGGTTCCCGACCTTCCGGTCGCACCTCAGGATGAGGCCGGTCTCACGACGACATTCCAGACGTGGCCTCGTGGGTGCTTCCACATTGCGAAGCACCCCGATTTCCCGGTCCCCTCTTGATAAGAACCCGGTGCCCGGACACCTCTCCGAGCTCCACCCTGTGAGTGAAGTCAACACGAAGGGGCAGTGACTCGCCCGTGCATCGTCGGGAAAAAACCCCCAGGTTCCAAATTCAGCTGGACAAGTGGCCTCTCTCCCCGGGGACACCTCGAGAGGCAAGCGGAGTTCCATGCCTCAACCCAAGACGAGTCCTGACTCTCCTGTCCCCAGTCTGCAGGGACCCTGCGATCGGAGTCTGAAATCAGAGGAACCCTGAGGTTCCTGCCTCAACTGGAGATGAGGCCCTCTTCCAATGCACCAAACCCCGTGGAGTCCCGAGAGGCCCCTCCCACTCCAGTTTCCCTGACTTCTCAGAGCCACCATGAGAAGCCCCCTGAGGTCACCTGCACAAGTCGAGGGAACCCAGGGTCTCCTGCCTCAACCTGAGAA
>NW_011385191.1:0-744 GCF_000754665.1 Bison bison bison
TTCATCTTGCGATACGGGGGAACCACGTGGTTTTCTCGAGCTGCGGCGGGATTCTCGAGTTACGACCGGGAATTCAGGATGCCTCTTGTGTTGGCCCAGGGAAGTCCAATCTTCATTTCGAGTTGCGAAGGAAAGCTGGGGATTGCTCTCGAGTGACTGCAGGGCCAATAGACCTCATCTGGGCTTGTGTCCAGAAGCCAATGTTCCTCTCCAGGGGCGACCGGGATCTCGGGGTTGCATTCCAGACGCACCCGGGGAGACAGGCATTCATCTCGAGTGGAAGCAAAGAACCCCGCTCTGCTCTCGAGTCGCGACGGGTATCTCTTGGAGCTCACTGGGTGGAGTAAAGGGAGTCAAGCCTCCTAAGGCGTTTGGAGAGAGGTCGCGAGGTTGGCCTCTAGGCCATGCAGGAGACGAAGGCCCTCATCTCGCGATGACGGGGAATCTCAGGGTGGTTCTTGAGCGGCGGCCCCATGTTGCGGTTTCTCACGAGATACGACGGCGAGGTCAGTGAGCCTCTCGTGGGGCGCCAGGGAAGTCGGGTCTCCATGCGAGTGGCGAGGGGGAGCGCGTCGTTGCTCTCGAGTCATGGTAGGGGAATCTGGCCTCGAGACGTGTTGAAGAAGGTCTCTCGAGGGCTTTCTCGGGTTGAGGCAGGAAACCCTGGCTTCCCTCGACTTGTGCAGGTGACCTCAGGGGGCTTCTCATGGTGGCTCTGAGAAGTCAGGGAAACTGGAGGTGGGA
>NW_011385192.1:0-521 GCF_000754665.1 Bison bison bison
TGAATTTTATATCCAGACATCCAGTTATTTTCCCTGTCAGATGTAAACAATCTCCTATTCCAAATGCTGACGGGTCAGCAAATGATAAAGCCTCCATAGTCACTAAAAATCACCAAAAGGTTTTAGAAACACGGGAAACTTCAGCTCAAAGAGCTGAAATAACAGCAGTCATAGAGGCTTTTGCTGTGTTTGGAGATGAGGAATTTAACCTTTATTCTGATTCTCAGTATATTGTCAGGTTGTTTCCACACATTGAAACTGTGGTTTTTGCCTAAAATTAAAACTACCATATTTCATTTGTTAACTAAATTACAGCAACAAATTTGGAAAAGAAATAAAATATTTTTCACTGGACACATTCAGGCTCATTCCGGATTGCCTGGCCCTTTAAATGCCTTTAATGACTTGGCTGACTTGTTAACCAGAAATACAGTGGCTACTGTGATTGAGGAGGCCAGAGCCTCTCACTTACTTCATCATCAAAATGCTACTGCTTTAAGATATCAATTCCAAATTCCCAG
>NW_011385193.1:0-745 GCF_000754665.1 Bison bison bison
GGGAGGGGAGATGGATGAGTAAACTACAGCCTCGGGGGCTGGGGGGGGGGGATCTGGATTGAGGACGACTAAGCAGACAACAGGATGAGACAGGAAATCAAAACCAATGATGAAAGCAGACACACTGTCAGAGAACTCCAACAGCAAGGAAAACATACAGAACTGTTCTTTTCATAAATATTCGGAAAGAAATCAAGCATGAAACCACAGAGAAATCGTCAAAGAATTTTAAATATCAACTAATTAGCCAATGATGCCAATTATAAAAACAGTGTCAAAAGACCACAAAATGGACTAGTTACCACTTCACAGGCCTCTAAAATGATTCACGGTTAATTAATTATAAGCTGACTAACAATGCAGCTAACATGAAATGGGTGGTAACAGAAAAAGAGATAATACAAGTCCAGTTACAAAGCAGAGTGTTGTACACGTGATTTCATGGGGTAAACAGCAATGCACTCACAACACCTAAGCTAAACACCCAAGAAAGCTGGAACATGTGCTTTAGAGCCGCACACTTTGTCACCAAAAGCCCTAGGTCGTCATCCCAGTTTTAGACTTGGAAAAGTGAGGCAGCCTGACATCTTCCCTGGGGCCCTGGGGCACTGGGCTTTTAACCTGGTTTCACACGCAGAGCTGGCCGGAGTGCGTGGCCAGGTCCATCAGCAAGCAGACCAGTGTAGATTCTTGGTTTTGTTCCCACCGCATGCCCTGTACCCTGTAGCCAGGCATTCCCAATGGA
>NW_011385194.1:0-793 GCF_000754665.1 Bison bison bison
AGGAGGGGAGAAAGGGTTCAGAGGATGGGGTGCCGGAAAACCTCAGTGTTCCTCTCGAGGGAGACCGGGATTTCGGGGAACTTTGTGGGTCGCATCAAGGGTGCCAAGTGCCCTTTCGACCTCCAATTCCTAACGTGGGACTTCTCCTGAGACGCTGTCGCGGGAAAGGGCTTCACCTTGCGTTGACGGGGGAGCCACGTGGTTTTTATCGAGTTACGGCGGGATTCTCGAGTTACGACGGGGAATTCAGGATGCCCTTGTGTTAGCCCAGGCAAGTCCAATCTTCCATTCGAGTTGCGAAGGAAAGCAGGGGATTGCTCTCGAGTGACTGCAGGGCAAGTAGACCTCATCTAGGCTGGTGTCCAGAAGCCAATGTTCCTCTCCAGGGGCGACAGGGATCTCGGGGTTGCATTCCAGACGCACCCGGGGAGACAGGCATTCATCTCGAGTGGAAGCAAAGAACCCCGCTCTGCTCTCGAATCGCGACGGGTATCTCTTGGAGCTCACTGGGTGGACTAAAGGGAGTCAAGCCTCCTGAGGCGTTTTGAGAGAGGTCGCGAGATTGGCCTCTAGGCCATGCAGGAGACGCAGGCCCTCATCGCCGCGATGACGGGGGAGTCTCGGGGTGGTTCTCGAGCGGCGGCCCCAGGGTGCGGTTTCTCACGAGGTACGACGGCGAGGTCAGTGAGCCTCTCGTGGGGCGCCAGGGAAGTCGGGTCTCCATGCGAGTGGCGAGGGGGAGCGCGTCATTGCTCTCGAGGCATGGTAGGGGAATCTGGCCTCGAGACGTGCT
>NW_011385195.1:0-800 GCF_000754665.1 Bison bison bison
AGTTCATGAACTTCAGGTGATACGCAGTCATTCACATCTATTTTGGGTGTGGTTTCTCACTGGTCTAGTGACTTGTGTATCAAATTATAAATTTTAACACTACCAGCTTCCCTTTATAAATAAATATATATATGTGTGTGTGTGTATACATATACATAGAGAGAGAGAGAAAGGAAAAAAATCTAATATCCCTGGGTTGGGAAGATTCCCTGAAGTAGGGATTGGCTACCCACATCAGTATTCTTAGGCTTCGCTGGCAGCTCAGCTATTAAAGAAAGTGCCTGGCATCTCAGAGATCTGGGTCCATCCTTGGGCTGGGAAGATCCCCTGGAGGAGTGCATGACAATCCATTCCAGTATTCTGGCCTGGAGAATCCCCAAGGCCAGAGGAACCTGTTTGGCCTACACTTCATGGGGTTGCAAAAAGCTGGACACAACTCTGTGACTCAGCACATTCTGTATAAAATATTTTAGCAAACTAGAAATAGGAGAAGAAATAGAAATAGAATTGGAGAAGGCAATGGCACCCCACTCCAGTACTTTTGCCTAGAAAATCCCATGGATGGAGGAGCCTGGTAGGCTGCAGTCCATGAGGTCACTAAGAGTCGGACATGACTGAGTGACTTCACTTTCACTTTTCACTTTCATGCATTGGAGAAGGAAATGGCAACCCACTCCAGTGTTCTTGCCTGGAGGAACCAGGGAAGGAGCCTGGTGGGCTGCCATCTAGTGGGGTCGCACAGAGTCGGACACGACTGAAGCGACTTAGTAGCAGCAGAAAGGAAGACTTCCTCAACCTTA
>NW_011385196.1:0-1241 GCF_000754665.1 Bison bison bison
TTAAAAGTACTGGGTGTTAAATGTGAGCTTCTAATGAAATTTGGGCTGAAAGGATGCCTAGAAGAAGACTGAAAATCTCTCCTGTAACCCTGTCTCTGTGGACCTGGATCCCTCCTCTCTGGTGAGACTCTTTGGGGACCAATCTCGATGCCCTGCACCCACTACAGAGCCATCGAGCTGGACAGTGAAGGTGCCACTTCCCAGACAGACAGGGTAGTGTAGCTCTGACAAAGGCCTTATTTTTATGGAAATCATCTTTTTACATGATTGTAAACATGTTTAAAGAATGGACCTAGGCGTACATTTTTTAGATTGTGATGACATAGCCATTCTGGATTGTATAAGTAGCAAATGTAATTTTTACTTTTTCAGCGGCACATTAAAAAAGCCAGCAAGAGATGCGTTCAGGTCACAGTGTGATATTTATTATGCAGCTGGTATCTTGGTAGACAGAGACAGCATGTTTCTTTACATGTGGGTTCTGCCTTTAATTTACTTGTACAATTCATTGTTACCATTCTATTTTCTATTAATCTTTTGTGAACTTCCCGAATATGTGACAAAGTATGTACAGTCTACTTTTGAACTATTTTTATCATAGTATTATTTATTGCTTTCTTTCAATAAAGTACTGAAGCAAAATTTCCCAGGGCCAATAAAGAGTGCTGAGGGTAAGCTGTACTCTCACTGAGAACAGACCAGAGCTGGTAATGGGAGCCCGTGTCATCACACGGACATTCTGTTAAGAGAAATGGACGGATGCAATGGAAAGGCCAGAAGGCGGAAGCATAGGTGTCCCTAGAGGACGACCGACGGTGTGTTCATGCCCTTGGCTCCGGAGACAAGAGGCTCCATCACTTCAGCATCTGCGGGGACAGGGGCCCCTCTGCTGCTGAGGCGTGGGCAGCGGGCCGAGGGTGGGAACAAAGTTCAGGTGTCGAGGCTCGCCATCGGTCACAGCGTGGGGTGTCCGAGGGCAACCTTGATGGGGACCCAAATGATGCACCCTAGTCCAGCATCAGGTCCCTCCCCCAGCATCAGACCCTAGTCCAGCATCACGACCCCACGTCCAGCGTCACCGGCCCGTACGGCCATCATCACGGCCCCTCCCCGACGCTACAAACCCCTCCCCCCACCTCGACCCTTCCCCAGTATCAGGCCCCCCACCTCCAGTATGAGGTGTGGCAGCCCTACTTGTCTGATACTCCTGAGCACACTCAGGCAGCCCCAGAGAAGCAGGA
>NW_011385197.1:0-669 GCF_000754665.1 Bison bison bison
AACAAAGTTGTATTTAATAAACTATACGCATGAACTTGTTGCCATTCCCTCAGCTTTCTGAGGGCAGAGACTTGTCCACCTGGGAAGTCCTCTGCCCCTCACACAAAAACACTTCACCCATGCTGAGGAATCGGTGTCCAGTGAAGAGAAACACAGACCAAAGTAAGAGGTGCATTGAGTTATGAATACGTGGTTGACAATCTGAAGAGTTAAAATGTGCGTGAGTTCGTGGAAACCACAGTGACAACAGTGAACACGCCTCTCAGATCACCGACTGTGGGGCACACGACTGATATGAGGACACATCCACTGTGCTCCAAATCGTCTCTGTGTTTCCTCCAAACTGTGTCCCGTGGCTGCTCTCTGCTGTCTGTGGAGGGTGGCAGGGATGCACATAGGCAGGCCCATTTCTGGAAGATACAGGGTTCCTCTGGAGTGGGCGTGGACTTGAGACTCCCTGATAGCCCTCCAGACCTCTCCTCAGCCTGGGTGGCAGTTCAGGGAACATCCACCCAGACTTCTTCTTCACTCAGAGTCCTTATATCATGTTTTCTGGGGGCCAGACTTCCTGGGCCCCACCTCGTTTTCTTTCACAGATATCTCTTCTAATGAAATTCTTGTATGTTTAATCCTGTCTTGGCATGTGTTTCTCAGAGGACTTGGACTAAC
>NW_011385198.1:0-558 GCF_000754665.1 Bison bison bison
AGAGTCTTTTAAGGTCACCAGTATCTTGCTTTCCTCAAGCAATAATGTAAATAAATCAAATGTGGAAAGACAAGTGAACCATGGAAAAAATCCAATTCTAAACATAGGCATATGGACATATTCCCTGGCAATTTAATAAGGTGCACACCTCCATAAAGGACTTGGAAACCCAGGATCACTTGGGTAGTAGTAATTAATTGAAGTGATAAAAGCCAAGTTTTCTATTTTGAATCACTTATGTGGCCACACATAATTCTGCTGAAGCTACAGTTGGAATCATGGGATTAAAACTTGGTTGCAGGAAGAAAGACTACAAATAAGAGTTAAACATTAGCAAGTTTAAGAATCAGCGGTGGCTTTTTGGGGACTGAGTATTTTCTTTTTTAGTAATCTATATTCTCCTTTCTCATATTCAGAATAGATTGAGAAAAAATAGAGATTGAGAGAGAGAGAGAGGGAGAAAGAGACAGAGAGAGAGAGACAGAGAGGGAGGTTACAGAGATTTACACAGCCAAAAATAATGCCTAGAGATTGTAAAGAGAATCTCTGGAAAGCACA
>NW_011385199.1:0-786 GCF_000754665.1 Bison bison bison
GGACTTCCAAGGAAGGTTTTAATCAAGAAGTACTCCAACTAATTAAAAAAATAGATCCTATGATTACAAAGAAGTTGACTTGTCATAAGGCTTAAAATACATTTTTCCTTTTATGCTTTTTTTTTAAAGGGCTTCCCTGGTGGCTCAGATGGTAAAAGCGTCTGCCTGTAATGTGGGAAACCCAGGTTCGATTCCTGGGTCGGGAAGATCCCCTGGAGAAGGAAATGGCAATCCACTCCAGCACTCTTGCCTGGAAAATCCCATGGACAGAGACGCCTGATAGGCTACAGTCCATGGGGTCGCAAAGAGTTGGAAATGCCTTCACTTCCACTTTCATGCCTTTTAGGTGGTCAATGTATTTTATGATTAAAACTAAAGTATTATAAAATTCTGATTACTTTATACTAACTAGAAAATATCTATTGATGAAATGCAATAGTGTATAAAATACAAGTAGCCCCAAACTTTCCTGTTTTCTCTTCTCTAATGGACTAAAGAAGAAAACAGAGGTTTAGACTCTGATAACAGCTCCTTCTGCTGCTAGCTGTTCCCATAAGAACCTTTCTTTTGTATTTTGGTCCAGCTCTCACGCTCTCATCTTTGATGAGTCACTAATCTTGGGACTGGTTTGGGGTCATCACTGGGGAAAATTGTGAAGTAACCCAAGCGTTTGTTTGGTATGCCCCAGATTGCTTTGGCATGTACTTCCTGTCTCTGGCACTCTTTTTTTTTTCCAGGCCCTCCTATCAACTTTTCCTTTCCAATCATATCAATCATTTACATATT
>NW_011385200.1:0-941 GCF_000754665.1 Bison bison bison
ATGCCTGTCTCCCCGGGTGCGTCTGGAATGCAACCCCGAGATCCCTTTCGCCCCTGGAGAGGAACACTGGCTTCTGGACACAAGCCTAGATGAGGTGTGTTGGCCCTGCAGTAACTCGAGAGCAATCCCCAGCTTTCCTTCGCAACTCGAATGGAAGATTGGACTTCCCTGGGCCAACACAAGAGGCATCCTGAATTCCCCGTCGTAACTCGAGAATCCTGCCACAACTCGCGAAAATCCACGTGGTTCCCCCGTCATCGCAAGATGAAACCCTTTCCCGCTACAGTGTCTCAGGAGAAGTCCCACGTTAGGTATTGGAGGTCGAAACGGTACTTGGCACCGTTGATGCGACCCAAAAAGTTCCCCGACATCCCGGTCTCCCTCGAGAGGAACACCGAGGTTTTCCGGCACCACTTCCTCTGAGCCCCTTCTACCCTCCTGATCTGGACAGGAGGGTCGACTCCCCTGATTTGTCTGGAAGGGGTTCCCGAACTTCCTGTCACACCTCAGGATGAGGCCGGTCTCACGACGACATTTCAGACGTGTCCTCGTGGGTGGTTCCACATTCCGAAGAACCGTATTTTCCCGGTCCCCTCTTAATAAGAACCCGATGCCCGGACACCTCTTCGAACTCCACCCTGTGAATGAAGTCAACACGAAGGGGCAGTGACTCGCCCGTGCATCGTCGGGAAAAGACCCCAGGTTCCAAATACCGCTCGACAAGTGGCCTGTCTCCCCGGGAACACCTCGAGAGGCAAGCGGAGTTCCATGCCTCAACCCAAGACGAGGCCTGACTCTCCTGTCCCAAGTCTGCAGGGACCTTGCGATCGGAGTCTGAAGTCAGAGGAACCCTGAGGTTCCTGCCTCAAGTGGAGATGAGGCCCTCTTCCAATGCACCAAACCCAGTGGAGTGCCGAGAGGCACCTCCCACCTCCAGTTTC
>NW_011385201.1:0-581 GCF_000754665.1 Bison bison bison
TGATCTGAGGCTCAACATATTCAACTGTAAAATGGACACAAACCCAGTATCTCCTCCCAGGGCTGTGAAACTCCAAGGAAATGCTTATTTAGGCCCGGGCATTGGAGTGTCTCCTGGAGCCTCTCCCTGTATGAAACTCTTCTAGAACTGGGCTCTCCTGATCCTGTGGGTGAGGGTCAAGTGTAGAGCCTGGGAGCCAAATGGGACTAGACAATGACAAGGACAAAAAAAATCTAGTTCTGTGTCAGGGAGGGAAGCCACCTCCTTTCCAGATCTCAGAGTGGGGCCTGCACCGAAGGCCCGGGGGATGCACAATCAGATGTGAACCCCGACCCCACCCCACCCCCAGCCAGGGATGGAGCCTTCCTGGCAAGAACCTTCTCTCTGGTCCGGGCTCCAGTGTGATGTGGGCTGCTCCCTGAGTTCTCCAGGTCTCCACCAGGCAAAGGCTCTTGGGACTTGGAGGTCTATTAAACCACAGGTGCCTGAGAGTCAGAATGACACAAGGACTAACAACATTGAAAATTAGCTATATTTAAAAAATGACAGAAGTACAGACAGGTCAGGGATGAGAAGCAGGA
>NW_011385202.1:0-697 GCF_000754665.1 Bison bison bison
TGAACCTTGTTCAAACGCCTACCAGTGAGATGCTAAGGACAACTCCCTGTTAAGTTCCAGGACTTCCTGGTGCCCGAGACATGCACGTCTGCCCATTTACCCTACCAAGGTCCTTTCAAAATGGTTCTGTTCTCCATGTAAGAACACGTACCAGCCTGCCCAATAGGCCAATCCTGTGGGGCCAGGAGCAGCAAGAGGATCAAGCTAATCCATCCATCCTATAGTCCTTACTCCCGATATATACCTTCTTCAAAGAGTACAAAGAGTGATTTTTCAAACTGGAAGACTATGCAGGTAGCAGGTGCTTATGCTGCAGTGCTGGTCCATTTCTGAAACCTCAAACAAAGGCAAGGGGTGCTCATGCTCATGGCAAGGACAGGGAAAGAAAGCCCAGTGTTCTAGAAGGTTAGAACGCCCTGGTAGCTGCATGTCCAAGGGGCTGTGGGGTCACCCACTATGACCTCTGTGTATTGGAATTGCAGCCTGTTCTGTGTCTCGGATCCTCTGCACTCTCATTGGTCACCCCCAGGCACTTTCTTCCTGCCTCTCCTTTCTGCCAGGCATCCTGGGTGCACCACTGTGATTCCACTTAGAAGTTGCTCACTCAGTGAGATAACAGGGATTGGCAACCCGGCTCCAGTGCTTCTGATGGCCAGAGTATGTACCTTTCCCTATGGCTTTTATGTTTTCCCTATTC
>NW_011385203.1:0-646 GCF_000754665.1 Bison bison bison
TGGGGCTTGGCCTCCTTCAGTGGCTTTCTCACAACAATGGCCTGGTGCCTTCTGCCATTGAGGGTTGGGCTTCGCTTCGTTTCCCTTTCCTTTTCCGCTACTGGCGGCAAATATGGCCCGTGCTCGTGTTAGCCCGGAGAAGCCAGGTCCCCTCCCGTTGGCATCGTGATGGAGGGAAATGTGGGAGAAGCCCCATCCAGACGTTTCCCAGGCATCTCGACCAGACGGGTGGAAACACGCGGCGGGATAGTGTCGTGGTCTTCGTTGGGGGGGGGGGTGGGGGTTGGGGGTGGGGACTCTTCGCCGCCTTTGTTTTGGGGCTGGGTTTGGTTTCCTTTCTGCTTGCTCGCGTTTCTTGCATTCCCGCCTGGGTGGGGGTGGGTGTGGGGGCTACCGCCCCTTGCCTCTCAGCCTGGCTGTCGGGCTGTAGCCAAGCGGCTTCCAAATGCACACCCCGTCCCCGGGCTCCCGGCTCTGCTCAGGCACAGGGGCAACTGCCCTGGGCGGGGAGCATGCTTGGGCTCCTCCGTCGAGTCCTCCACCAGGTGCTCTGGTCTGAGGCGCTTCCCTTTCTTCTCTTCTTCCACAGGCCCCATCGCCACAGGGTCTCGAAGGAGGAGGCTCGTTCTGAAGCCGAGCCAGAAGG
>NW_011385204.1:0-733 GCF_000754665.1 Bison bison bison
CTCGCATGGAGACCCGACTTCCCTGGCGCCCCACGAGAGGCTCACTGACCTCGCCGTCGTACCTCGTGAGAAACCGCACCCTGGGGCCGCCACTCGAGAACCACCCCGAGACTCCCCCGTCATCGCGGAGATGAGGGCCTTCGTCTCCTGCATGGCCTAGAGGCCAACCTCGCGACCTCTCTCCAAACGCCTCAGGAGGCTTGACTCCCTTTAGTCCACCCAGTGAGCTCCAAGAGATAGCCGTCGCGACTCGAGAGCAGAGCGGGTTTCTCTGCTTCCACTCGAGATGAATGCCTGTCTCCCCGGGTGCGTCTGGAATGCAACCCTGAGATACCGGTCGCCCCTGGAGAGAAACATTGGTTTCTGGACACAAGCCTAGATGAGGTCTATTGGCCCTGCAGTCATTCGAGAGCAATCCCCAGCTTTCCTTCGCAACTCGAATGGAAGATTGGACTTCCCTGGGCCAACACAAGAGGCATCCCGAATTCCCCGTCGTATCTCGAGAATCCCGCCGCAACTCGAGAAAAACCACGTGGTTCCCCCGTCATCGCAAGATGAAGCCCTTTCCCGCTACAGCGTCTCAGGAGAAGTCCCACGTTAGGAATTGGAGGTCGAAACGGTACTTGGCACCCTTGATGCGCCCCCACAAAGTTCCCCGGCATCCCGGTCTCCCCTGGAGAGGAACACCGAGGTTTTCCGGCACCACTTCCTCTGAGCCCCTTCTACCCTCCTG
>NW_011385205.1:0-1043 GCF_000754665.1 Bison bison bison
GCGGCCGGGCGCTAGGACGGTCGCCGCCGTCCTCGTTAGTATAGTGGTGACGTATCCCCCGCCTGTCACGCGGGAGACCGGGGTTCGATTCCCCGACGGGGAGGCCCACACACCCTTTTTTGGTGGCCCGCGGTCGCTCTCTGTCCCTGCCGCCAGGCCCCCAAGGGCCCTTCGTCTGGCCCCGCCGCCTTTGGGCGAGGCGCCAGGGCGCGGTGCGCGGCCTAGCCACCGTCGACCCCTCTCCCCGTGCGGCCCTCCAGCCCGAGCCCTTTGTGGTCGCCGGGCGCACGGTCGCCACGGCCGAGCGAGGGCCTCCTTGGCCACCCCACGGCCTTGCCCGACCAGAGCCGGAGCTTGCGGCCCGCGGGGCCGCCCGGCCGCCCACGCACCCACCCCCACTGGCTGCCTCGGTGGGCTCCTAGGCTCGCGACGCCCTCGCCGTGCGGCTCGGCACAGCGCCGCGACGCGTGCAGGCAGCTGGGTCTCGTGTCCCCAAGTCGTCTTGGGAAGTGGCCGCGCCCAGCGCCCGGTGGAGAAGGGCTTTGGCCAGCTGGGTGCGGGAAGCTGCGTGCCCCGCGTTGCCCGCTGGAGGTGAGGGCGGAGGCGTTCGCGGGCCGCGGCGGGGAGCGAAGGGCCGGAGGGCCGCAAGGCCGTCGGGCCGGTGGACCACGGCCACGGCGTAGTGCTGACGCGCATGGGGCGCCGCGCGGCTGCTGGTGGCGCCGGCGGCGGCGCAGAGCCTCCGGCTGACGGGGCGTCGGGGCAGGGATGCGCAGGCGGTGGCGGCAGGGGCGGCGGCGGCGAGAGTATGCTGGGGCGAGCCCGGGGCCGGCGTCCGGCGGCCGCCCGGGCTGTGTAGCGTTGGTGGTATAGTGGTGAGCATAGCTGCCTTCCAAGCAGTTGACCCGGGTTCGATTCCCGGCCAACGCAGCGGGCCGACCTTTTGCTGAGCTGCACCGCCCTCCCGGCAGGGCGATCGGAGGGAGGGAGCTGGGAGCGGGGGAGCCAGCCCGCTGGCCGCGGCTTTTGGCGTGTGTGCGAGA
>NW_011385206.1:0-891 GCF_000754665.1 Bison bison bison
CCCACTGCGGCTGGGAAGGCACCGGGAGCATGGCAGGGGCGGGGCGGCGCGGGGCGGGGGGCGGCTCCTGGCGGGGGTGGGGGAGGGCTTCCCCGTTGTCCTCTCGGGGGTCGCCATGGCGGCTGGGAACGCCCATTGCTTGCGCTCCTGGGTCCCCAAGGGTCGGCATCCAGTGGGCGCGGCGGAGGGGTGCGGACCACAGGTCAGGGAACTGGGACTGCCTGGAGCAGGGAACCACGTAGTCCGCCCTCTGTTGGCACAACCTGGCGGTCGCAGAAAGGCCTCGCCTTTGGGCTCAAGGCCTTTACCGCTCCACCCCTTTGCTGAAAGGTCAGAGCCGCGCGGTTTTCCCAAGCATCCGAGTGTGCGCTGCAAGTCCAAGGGCCAGAACCCTGAACTCTGGCCGGCTGGCCCAGCCCTGCTTCTGGCACTTTGGAGGCCAGCGGGCCCTTGACCACCTGCTGGGATGGGAAAGGGAAGGGTCCACGAATTGCACCCTAGAAACTTAGTAGGGTGCATGGGTTTCAAAACCCGGTGGCCGCCCAGGCAGAAAACAAGGGAGGAGGGCACCCTGCTGCCCTTTCATGGCAGCATCTGTGGCTGTCCTGCTGAGGGGGCCTTTCCATGGGGACCGTGTGCAGTACAAGTTTGGTGTTTTGGAACCGAATAATTAGAACGTGTAAAAATTGTAAATGATGTGGTGGTTTGATTCAAACAAAACAAACAAAACAAAAAACCAAGACGCCAAGTGTTTTGCAAATTTAGGTCTTAATATTGAAGGCCTGTTTCCTTCCACTGTGGCATTCTACGAGAAATGTTCGGGTTTTGTGTTGTTTTTTTTAATTTGTTTTTTGTTTTTCTTTTTTTTTAGTAAAGTATTTCCGTAAAAAT
>NW_011385207.1:0-725 GCF_000754665.1 Bison bison bison
GGAAGGAGCAGGCTGCGGGAGTGTGGGAGACGTGACTGGTGCCTGACTGGTGCCTCAGCTCAGCTCTCGCCTTCCCTTCGGACTTAGGAGCCAGGCGTCCTTGCAGAGGGCTTAGGGGCTGGGGGTGTGCACACTGCCAAAGCCTCCCGCAGGGAGAGCTCTTTCCGAGGGAAAGGAAGCGTCCCAGGCTGCATTGCCAAGCTGGTGCTTCCCCGCCGAGACTAAGCACCGCACGGAGGGAATCAGGGTCCCGGTGTCCCTGGCTTGGGGAGGCAGCTCCACAGCCAGAGTGTTGCTCCGTTTGTGCCCAGAAAGCGCCTGCCAGACCGGGCCTTCCCTGGAGCTGTCCTCCCGCCTAGAGGCAGGTGGATGTGCTGTACGGGCTTCCCATGTGCGTTTGGGGTCCCTAGCACAGACGCAGCGCCGGGGAACCAGCCCCTGATCAGTGAGCTCCGGGCAGTACTTTGGTCCCAGGTTTGGAGCCCAGTGCCCGTAT
This sequence comes from Bison bison bison, assembly GCF_000754665.1. Taxonomy (NCBI): domain Eukaryota; kingdom Metazoa; phylum Chordata; class Mammalia; order Artiodactyla; family Bovidae; genus Bison; species Bison bison. The sequence goes on from NW_011385207.1 coordinate 497, forward strand.
CGCGGGAGAGAATAGGCTGGCTGCCGGCGGGTGCTTGCAAGCCTGTACTGGGAAGGACCGAGTGAGCTTCCACTCCGGCGGAGCTCCAACTCTGCGCCCAGTCGCGATAGCACAGACGCCCCGGCCGAGAGGCTGCTCTGGCCTGGGCGAGCCTCCCCAAGCCCTGCCCAGCTTCTAGTGTTCGCGCCCGGGAAGGAGCAGGCTGCGGGAGTGTGGGAGACGGGACTGG
>NW_011385208.1:0-757 GCF_000754665.1 Bison bison bison
ACACACACACACACACACACACACACACACACACACACACTTGAGTGTGGTCTTTGGAAATACTTGTGTTCGTAGTTGCTGGGTTGAGCCCAACTTTGATACGACCCATGGACTGCGGCCCATCTGGCTTCTCTGTCCGTGGCATTTCCCAGGCGAGGATACTGGAGTGGGTTGCCATTTCCTTCTCCGGCGGGATCTTCCCGACCCAGGGATCAAACCCCAGTCTCCTGCGCGCGGATGCCTTGCCATTTGAACCAGGACATTGCTCATTCCCTAGGCAAAATACAAAGAATAGAGCTCGTGTTCTACTAAATGGAAAGATGATTTCAAAAACAGAAGCTGTCCTTTGTTGGCATCTTTGAATCTTTATGTAGTTTTCGTGGATTTTTACTGTTAAGGCTAAGTGAACAAGGCAAGAGAGAAACCCCAGAATTGAAAAGCAATTGACGTTTTTGAAAGAAACATGTGCAGGTGAAGCTCTCTTCCTTTTCGAGAGATGGTTAAATGCAAAATCTTGATTCAACACATATGACTTTTGTGCACTTTCTTTCAAATCTCCATGAGAAACCCTAGGCGTCCAGGAAGAAAGGAGTAGAGGGCAGACAAAAAGGGCAACCTTTCCCCTTGGTGCCATCTCAACCAGCTGCTTAGTTCCTTCATCTCAAGGACTATCATCTGGGCTTCTCTGGTTTGTCTGATTCTTGTTTCGGGACCGTTTCTCGTCACAAGGCTGTCAACAGTGGGGTTGGGTGTGTGT
>NW_011385209.1:0-965 GCF_000754665.1 Bison bison bison
TTCGCAACTCGAATGGAAGATTGGACTTCCCTGGGCCAACACAAGAGGCATCCTGAATTCCCCGTCGTAACTCGAGAATCCCGCCGCAACTCGAGAAAAACCACGTGGTTCCCCCGTCATCGCAAGATGAAGCCCTTTCCCGCTACAGCGTCTCAGGAGAAGTCCCACGTTAAGAAGTGGAGGTCGAAACGGTACTTGGCACCCTTGATGCGACCCATAAAGTTCCCCGACATACCGGTCTCCCTGGAGCGGAACACCGAGGTTTTCAGGCACCACTTCCTCTGAGCCCCTTCTACCCTCCTGATCTGGACAAGAGGGTCGATTCCCTGCTTTGTCTGGAAGGGGTTCCCGTCCTTCCGGTCGCACCTCAGGATGAGACCGGTCTCACGACGTTCCAGACGTGGCCTCGTGGGTGGTTCCACATTGCGAAGGACCCCGATTACCCGGTCCCCTCTTGATGAGAACCCGATGCCCGGACACCTCTTCGAACTCCACCCTGTGAATGAAGTCAACACGAAGGGGCAGTGACTCACCGTGCATGGTCCAGAAAAACCCCCAGTTTCCAAATACAGCTCGACAAGTGGCCTCTCTCCCCGGGGACACCTCGAGAGGCAAGCGGAGTTCCATGCCTCAACCCAAGACGAGGCCTGACTCTCCTGTCCCAAGTCTGCAGGGACCCTGGATCGGAGTCTGAAATCAGAGGAACCCTGAGGTTCCTGCCTCAACTGGAGATGAGGCCCTCTTCCAATGCACCAAATCCAGTGGAGTCCCGAGAGGCCCCTCCACCTCCAGTTTCCCTGACTTCTCAGAGCCACCATGAGAAGCCCCCTGAGGTCACCTGCACAAGTCGAGGAAACCCAGGGTTTCCTGCCTCGAACCCCAGAAAGACAACGAGAGACCTTCTTCAACACGTCTCGAGGCAAGATCCCTACCATGACTCAAGAGCAATGACGCGCTCCCCCTCA
>NW_011385210.1:0-539 GCF_000754665.1 Bison bison bison
CGATGCACGGGCGAGTCACTGCCCCTTCGTGTTGACTTCATTCCCAGGGTGGAGTTCGAACAGGTGTCCGGGCATCGGGTTCTTATCAAGAGGGGACCGGGAAATCGGGGTGCTTCGCAATGTGGAAGCACCCACGAGGCCACGTCTGGAATGTCGTCGTGAGTCCGGCCTCATCCTGATGTATGACCGGAACGTCGGGAACCCCTTCGAGACAAAGCAGTGGAGTCTACCCTCCTGTCGAGATCAAGAGGGTAGACAGGGCTCAGAGGAAGTGGTGCCGGAAAACCTCGGTGTTCCTCGCGAGGGAGACCGGGATGTCGGGGAACTTTGTGGGTCGCATCAAGGGTGCCAAGTACGTTTCGACCTCCAATTCGTAACGTGGGACGTCTCCGGAGACGCTGCAGCAGGAAAGGGCTTCATCTTGCGATGACGGGGAACCACGTGGTTTTCCTCGGGTTGCGGCAGGAGTCTCCAGTTCCGACGTGGAATTCAGGATGCCTCTTGTGTTGGCGCAGGGAAGTCCAATCTTCCATTCAGTT
>NW_011385211.1:0-625 GCF_000754665.1 Bison bison bison
GGATTGGGGGCAGGAGGAGAAGGGGATGACAGAGGATGAGATGGCTGGATGGCATCACCGATTCGATGGACATGAGTCTGAGTGAACTCTGGGAGTTGGTGATGGACAGGGAGGCCTGGTGTGCTGTGATTCATGGGGTCGCAAAGAGTCGCACGCGACTGAGTGACTGATCTGACCTCATCTGATCTGATGTGTTAGGTACTATGTTACCTGCTGGCCCTACAAAGATGAATAAGGACCTCAATAGCAAGTTCTGCTTTCAAAAGCAAGTGTCCTGCAGTAGGACCTGAACTAAAAAATGAGGACAAGTTCGTACCCAATACAATGGCTATTATTCCAAAACAAAAACCCAGAAAATAACTAGTGTTGGTGAGGATACAGAGATACTGGAACCCCTGTGCATCGCTAGCAAAAATGTAGAATGGAGCAGCTGCTATACAAAACAGTTCGGAGGGTCCTCAAAAAATTAACAGAATTATCATGCTATCCTAAAATTTCACTTCTGAGAATAACCAAAAAAATTTAAGCAATGTCTGGAACAAATATTTATACATCTGTACTCACAGCAGCTATATTCATAATAGACCAAAAAGTGGAAGGACTCAAGTGTCTGATGCATGAATGA
>NW_011385212.1:0-671 GCF_000754665.1 Bison bison bison
TTCCTTTTATTTTGTTTCCAAGTCTGTCGTTAATAACATATCTTGTTTAATTATAGTTTGAAAGAAATATCTTCTCAAATTTTAATGTTGCAATATGCTAAACAGATAAAATGTACTTTTTTATAATATAAAAACAGTTTAAACTCATAAACTTCAGGAGAGTTTGGTTGGGGGTTAGAAATGATTATTCAGGAAAACAGACTCCAGGTGTCTGTCCATTTCCAATGCTTAGGTCTTAGGAGCAGTTGTACTGAGTGTAGGATGGGTGGGCAGGTTCTCCTACCCTCTGTGCCATCTGACCTCCTGCTCCTCCCAGGGCCTAGAGGGAAGGGGGGACCCAAGCTTTCAATCCTGATTCCCAAGTCCCCTGTTCCTCTGCCTGAGTCTCACTGTCCAGGGGACCCATCAGTTGAGGTCTGCCAGCCAAACCTCACCCAGGTGTACTTGCTCCTGTGGGACATTTCTAGACACTCCTTACTAACAGACAACACCCTCAGCAAAGAGCAGCAAACAGACCCAGTGCCCTGCAGATCTGAGCCCCAAAGCCAAGTCTAGATCCTGGGACATCTTCTGGGTCCTGCACACCCTCCCCAGGGAGCCCTCCTCTGTCTGACTCTGCACCTCCCAGGACTCCATCACCTGTGTTGTTGTTTCAGGCTCTGCTCTGAATC
>NW_011385213.1:0-746 GCF_000754665.1 Bison bison bison
CTCGGCATACGCAAATGCGGGACCCAGCCTCAGAAGTCCACCCGGATATTCTCGAGCATCTCCCCCCCAAAATAACCAGAGTCTGCCTACTTTATTGCTTTGTGCTCTCACCTCTGATTTCACTGGGGGCTGTCCCCCACCACCATCTCGCTCTCTCTGTCAAAGAGTTACCTTACAGCTCCAATTCATAAAGTTCCTTGTCATTCTTCCCTCTAACTTCCAGCCGAATCTCCATCTGGAGCGCGGAACCCACCACGCTTCCTAATTATGCCTGGGCTGCTAAGACCCACTCGAGAAGGTGTCCAGGGTTAGGCACCTTCCGCTCTTCGAGAGGGCGCCTGCGGCCTACGTAAGTGGTGCAAACTTCTTGTCTTGAAATTTTCTTGGTCTCCCGCGTAAACCAAGCTACTCCGTCTCTTTTCTCCACCGAATTTTCCTACTGAGCTATCCTCATACTATTATTCTTGATATCTCTGATGAGCATATAAATAGTCGCCTAGGCCATCTCTCCTTCGAATACCCTGGATCAGCTGGGGCTGGTCCCCGGCAGGTGGCGCCCGAACAGGGACCTCACGAGGCAGTACTCAAAGAGCTGAGCAGACACGAACCACGCAATCAGCATTCTATAAGCAGGGAGCTGAACAGTGACGAATCATGCTGCTCAACTGGCAATAATCAAGCAGGTGACCAGGCAGGAATCACGCAGCTCAGCTGGCAATTGTGAAGCAGATGAGCCGACAGGAATC
>NW_011385214.1:0-714 GCF_000754665.1 Bison bison bison
GAGGAATGTCCTTGAACCTGAGATACTGCTCCCTACAATGCCTACTTGTCTTAGGCAAAAGAATGTGAAAAGAAAGCAAGCTTGCCTCCTCCTTAAAGGGGCTTTAGGCTTGGACTCTTTATCAACCTGCTGGGACAGGTAAGTATACAGTTAAACTCAGAAAACTCTAATGTTGTAATGGTGGTGAGTAAAGCATTTGTATAACATACCACTGATAACTCATATAAGTATATCACTTATAAATTCAGTATGAAGGTCAAAAGATAAAATATCAAAATAATGATAACTATAAAATGAAATAATGGAACCATGTTTGAAGAATTAGATGACAGTATGATACGAAGTCAACAAACAGAGAGACGCAATGAAGAGCTACAAATTATTTTTTTTTAAGGAAACTAACAAATTCTGAATTTGAAAACTAAAATAATTGAAATGAAAAATTGATAGGTTCAACAGCACATTTGAGATGCTAGCAGAAATAATCCATAAACTTGAAGATGAATTCATAGAAATCAATGTAAAAATAAAGAGAAAAAATGTTGAGGGAAAATGATCTAAGGCATCCATTCATTACACCATCAAGTATGGAAGAAGAGAGACTCTCAGAAAGCAGGGAGAGAAAGGGGAAGGAGTAAAATTACTTGTAGACGGAATGGCTGACCGGCAGTTCAGAGCGAAACGGAGGTGCAGCGCAGGGCTCTTAGGGCGCCG
>NW_011385216.1:0-564 GCF_000754665.1 Bison bison bison
GATAATTAGTAAGCATGGTGGGTTCCGCGCTCCAGATGGAGACTCAGCTGGAAGTTAAAGGGAAGAATGACAAGGAACTTTATGAATTGGAGCTGTAAGTTAACTCTTTGACAGACAGAGCGAGATGGTGGTGGGGGACAGCCCCCAGTGAAATCAGAGGTGAGAGCACAAAGCAATACAGTAGGCAGACTCCGGTTTTTTCTGGGGGGAGATGCTCGAGAATATCCGGGTGGACTCCTGAGGCTCGATCCCGCATTTGCGTATGCCGAGCCTCCTTCCTCATGACCTTTGTCCAGAGTGGAATGCCTCCCCGGCTCCCGGCACATGATCAGTGCATGCTCAGTCACGATATCAGTGCCTGCTCAGCCACGTGATCCCTGACGGCACAGTCACGTGATCAGCGCCTCTCAGTCACGTGATCACCGTATGATGAACACGTGGTCAGTGAACGACCAGCCACGTGATCACTGCATGCGAGGTCACGTGGTCAGTTCCTGATCAGCCACCTGATCAGTGCGTGCACAGTCCCCTGATCAGCGCCTGTCAGTCACTGATCACTGCCTG
>NW_011385217.1:0-703 GCF_000754665.1 Bison bison bison
AGCCTTAACATTCCTCCTTTGAAACACTGACCCTCACACATAGACTCATAAGGATCAAAGTAAATATATGAATAAGCATTGGTGCTTAATATTTTTAAAATCATCGGACTATGTATGTTAAGAATGGCTCTGATCAGTGTTCTGTCCCACATGTCAGTTTAACAGATTTTCCATTTCCTTTTGTCAGTTCAGTAGGCAGAGTGCAGTGGGGTGGTTTGCCTTAATGTTTCCCTCCCGCTGCTGCTTCCCTCTAAGGGGTTTCCTACGAGACAGTGATCAGAGACAAGCCTGCACGGCCGAGAAAACCCAGAAGTAAAGTGCAAAACGGTGTTTACAGAGTGGAAAACCACACCAGAAATCATCGGGAGTTGCCTGCCAAGTGATTTGTTTGCTCTTTCATGCTATAAATTGCTTCCTCTCCAGAGAATTCTCTAAGACCCTGTGCTGTCCTGTGGATTCCATCTTTAAAGAATTGCATGAAAGCTCCTTTCTTTTGTTTCTGATTTATTAAATGCAACTGGAGGAGTTCTTGCTTTTGCTTTACATCTGGCATAAACACAATGTCAGTGCTCTATTCAGAACAAGAATCGCAGCGACTTCCATCCTTTAAGGCAAAAGAAGCTTCTTTGAGAGTAATAAAATACAACCAAGACACCAGGATAACCAGGAGCTAATCCATAATTGTCAGCTGAGAACATGCTAA
>NW_011385218.1:0-837 GCF_000754665.1 Bison bison bison
CCTCGAGAGACCTTCTTCAACACGTCTCGAGGCCAGATTCCCCTAGCATGGCTCGGGAGCAATGACGCGCTCCCCCTCGCCACTCGCATGGAGACCCGACTTCCCTGGCGCCCCACGAGAGGCTCACTGACCTCGCCGTCGTACCTCGTGAGAAACCGCACACTGGGGCCGCCGCTCGAGAACAACCCCGAGATTCCCCCGTCATCGACAGATGAGGGCCCTCACCTCCTGCATGGCCTAGAGACCAATCTCGCGACCTCTCTCCAAACGCCTCAGGAGGCTTGACTCCTTTGAGTCCACCCAGTTAGCTCCAAGAGATACCCGTCGCGATTCGAGAGCAGAGCGGGGTTCTTTGCTTCCACTCGAGATGAATGCCTGTCTCCCCGGGTGCATCTGGAATGCAACCCCGAGATCCCTGTCGCCGCTGGAGAGGAACACTGGCTTCTGGACACAAGCTTAGATGAGGTCTATTGCCCTGCAGTCACTCGAGAGCAATCCCCAGCTTTCCTTCGCAACTCGAATGGAAGATTGGACTTGCCTGGGTCAACACAAGAGGCAGCCTGAATTCCCCGTCGTAACTCGAGAATCCCGCCGCAACTCGAGAAAACCCACGTGGCTCCCCCGTCATCGCAAGATGAAGCCCTTTCCCGCGACAGCGTCTCAGGAGAAGTCCCACGTTAGGAATTGGAGGTCGAAAGGGCACTTGGCACCCTTGATGCGACCCACAAAGTTACCCGAAATCCCGGTCTCCCTCGAGAGGAACCCTGAGGTTTTCCGGCACCCCCTCCTCTGAGCCCTTTCTCCCCTCCTGATCTGGACAGGAGGGTCGACTCCCCT
>NW_011385219.1:0-779 GCF_000754665.1 Bison bison bison
AAGCCATTGTTCCCATCCATCTTCACCCTCTTCCCCAAACAAACCGCCACTCTGTACTCCATTTTTTGTTTTCTCCAGGTGGCCAGGGTAACCAGGTGGGTGAATAAGCCATCTGGTCCTGAGCTTAGTTTTTCTTGCAGTTGGAAGCTTTTTGATTGCAGTTTTGCCTTCTGTGTTCGTGATGGGTCTGTTGAGATTATCTATTTCTTCCTGGTTCAGTTTTGGAAGGTTATACTTTTCTGAGTATTTGTCCATTTCTTCTAAGTTGTCCATTTTATTGTCATATAGCTGCTGATAGTAGTCTCAGGATCCTTTCTATTTCTGTGTCATCTGTTGTGTATTTTTCCATTTTCATTTCTACTTTGTTGAATTGATTCTTCTCCCTTTCTTTCTTGATGAATCTGGCTAATGGCTTGTCTTTTTTTTTTTAATCTTAAAGAACTGTCTTTTCCTTTCGCTGATTTTTGTAACAGTTTCCTTTCTTTTTCACTTATTTCTTCCCTAATTTTTATGATTTCTTTCCTTCTGCTAACCCCGGGGTTCTTCATTTCTTCTTTTTCTCATTGTTTTAGCTGGGACATTAGGTCATTTATTTGAGGTTTCTCTTGTTTCTTCAGATAAGCTTGTATTTTTAGAATCTTCCCCTTAGCGCTGCTTTCTGAATCCCATTGGTTTTCATTTCATTTTCATTCATATCGTGTTTTCATTTTTGTTGTATCTATGCATATTTTCATTTCTTTTCTGATTTCTTCTGTTATATGTTGGTTATTCAGAAGTGT
>NW_011385220.1:0-696 GCF_000754665.1 Bison bison bison
GCGATTCGAGAGCAGAGCGGGGTTCTTTGCTTCCACTCGAGATGAATGCCAGTCTCCCCGGGTGCGTCTGGAATGCAACCCCGAGATCCCTGTCGCCCCTGGAGAGGAACATTGGCTTCTGGACACAAGCCTAGATGAGGTCTATTGGCCCTGCAGTCACTCGAGAGCAATCCCCAGCTTTCCTTCGCAACTCGAGTTGAAGATCGGACTTGCCTGGGCCAACACAAGAGGCATCCTGAATTCCCCGTCGTAACTCGAGAATCCCGCCGTAACTCGAGAAAAACCACGTGGCTCCCCCGTCATCGCAAGATGAAGCCCTTTCCCGCGACAGCGTCTCAAGAGAAGTCCCACGTTAGGAATTGGAGGTCGAAAGGGCACTTGGCACCCTTGATGCGACCCACAAAGTTCCCCGAAATCCCGGTCTCCCTCGAGAGGAACACTGAGGTTTTCCGGCACCCCCTCCTCTGAGCCCTTTCTCCCCTCCTGATCTGGACAGGAGGGTCGACTCCCCTGCTTTGTCTGGAAGGGGTTCCCGACCTTCCGGTCGCACCTCAGGATGAGGCCGGTCTCACGAAGACGTTCCAGACGTGGCCTCGTGGTTGGTTCCACATTCCGTAGGACCCCAATCTCCCGGTCCCCTCTTGAGAAGAACCCGATGCCCGGACACCTTTCCGAACTCCACCCTGTGAATGAAGT
>NW_011385221.1:0-716 GCF_000754665.1 Bison bison bison
CTAGAGTACTGTGCACGTGTCTCAAGACAGCCTTTCATCAAATGCATGAGCCGGAGTATAGGAAAGATAAGAGAGCGGAGATGTTGTCAAGCTTGCCCAATTTGTTATATGACTCTGGCTTGTTGTTGTTTAGTCTCTAAGTCACGCCCAGCTTTTTGCAGTCCCATGGACTGCAGCATACCAGGCTTGCCTGTCCTTCACTGTCTCCCAGAGTTTGCTCGAACTCACGTTCATTGAGTCAGTGATGCCATCCAAACATCTCATGCTCTGTCACCCCCTTCTCCTCCTGCTCTCAATCTGTCCCAGCATCAGGGTCTTTTCCAATGAGTCAGCTCTTCGCATGAGGTGGCCAAAGTGTTGGAGCTTCAGTTTCAGCATCAGTCCTTTCAATGAATATTCAGGGTTGATTTTCCTTTTTAGTTGGTCTGGTTTGATCTCCTTGCTGTTCAACAGATTCTCAAAAGTCTTTTCCAACTCTGGTTACTGCTAAATTAGTAAACATTTAAATACCCAATCGAATTTGCTCAGAGACTAGCTTTTGTGTGAATATGCCAGTTGGTAGAAAAACTGTCAAGGAGTATGCCCCTCACTGCAGACTCCAACCAGGGAAGTCACTCATGTCTAATTGTTAATTGTCAACAACCACATTGGCTAATGCCAATGAAGGTATGCCCTTCATGGTTATGGAGAATTTCAAGATGTTAAAAGTCCCATAA
>NW_011385222.1:0-683 GCF_000754665.1 Bison bison bison
CTTTAGACAGTATCTACTGAGAGGTGATAAATTTAGTTCATATTTCTTTATCTATCCATTGCTAAGTTTTTCCAGTTACAGTATTTTGGTTCTTCTGGTGGTTATCTATAATTTTAAAGAATATGCTTAGTCTCCATATTTTGTTACATCAATTTTAGATAGCGTATCTTGAGAAGGTGAGAAAAATTTGTGTCTGACATAACCTTCCACATGTGTCTGCTGCCTTTAACATTCAAACTTCCTTTGTTTTTACAAGATCAATGTGAATATTACATTCTCTTTTATAGTTATTATTGTCTTCCAAGTTTATTTATATGCTGATTCTTTAAACTGAAATAGCATTTACATTACTGCATTATGAATTACTACTTACTGAAACATTGAATAGCTTTATTTATTGAGAAAAACAAGGTAATCTATATCATAAGATGGAAAGATGAATGTTCCAAGTGTCAAGGTCAAATCAGATTCCTTAAATTCAATCTTCAAGACTTTCAAAGAAATTACTCATTTAGGCAATGATACTATGACCAACCTAGACAGCATATTAAAAAGCAGAGACATTACTCTGCCAACAAAGGTCTGTCTAGTCAAAGCTATAGTTTTTCCAGTAGTCATGTATGGATGTGAGAGTTGGACTATAAAGAAAGCTGAGCATTGAAGAATGATGCTTTTGAACTGTG
>NW_011385223.1:0-552 GCF_000754665.1 Bison bison bison
CGGCGCGGGGCGGGGGTCGGCTCCTGGCGGGGGTGGGGGAGGGCTTCCCCGTTGTCCTCTCGGGGGTCGCCGTGGCGGCTGGGAACGCCCACTGCGTGCGCTCCTGGGTCCCCAAGGATCGGCATCCAGTGGGCGCGGCGGAGGGGTGCGGACCACAGGTCAGGGAACTGGGACTGCCTGGAGCAGGGAACCACGTAGTCCGCCCTCTGTTGGCACAACCTGGCGGTCGCAGAAAGGCCTCGCCTTTGGGCTCAAGGCCTTGACCGCTCCACCCCTTTGCTGAAAGGTCAGAGCCGCGCGGTTTTCCCAAGCAGCCTAGTGTCCGCTGCAAGTCCAAGGGCCAGAACCCTGATCTCTGGCCGGCTGGCCCAGCCCTGCTTCTGGCACTTTGGAGGCCAGCGGGCCCTTGACCACCTGCTGGGATGGGAAAGGGAAGGGTCCACGAATTGCACCCTAGAAACTTAGAGGGTGCATGGGTTTCAAAACCCGGTGGCCGCCCAGGCAGAAACAGGGAGAGGGCACCTGCTGCCCTTCATGGCAGCATCTGTGGCT
>NW_011385224.1:0-820 GCF_000754665.1 Bison bison bison
GGAATGTGGAACCACCCACGAGGCCACGTCTGGAATGTCGTCGTGAGACCGGCCTCATCCTGAGGTGCGACCGGAAGGTCGGGAACCCCTTCCAGACAAAGCAGAGGAGTCGACCCTCCTGTCCAGATCAGGAGGGTAGAAGAGGCTCAGAGGAAGTGGTGCCGGAAAACTTCGGTGTTCCTCTCGAGGGAGACCGGGATGTCGGGGAACTTTGTGGGTCGCATCAAGGGTGACAAGTACCGTTTCGAACTCCAATTCCTGAAGTGGGACTTCTCCTGAGATGCTGTAGCGGCACAGGGCTACATCTTGCGATGACGGGGGAACCACGTGGTTTTTCTCGAAGTGTAGCAGGATTCTCGAATTATGACGGGGAATTCAGGATGCCTCTTGTGTTGGCCCAGGGAAGTCCAATCTTCCATTTGAGTTGCGAAGGAAAGCTGGGGATTTCTCTCGAGTGACTGCAGGGCCAATAGACCTCATCTAGGCTGCTGTCCAGAGCCAGTGTTCCTCTCAAGGGGTGACAGGGATATCAGGGTTGCATTCCAGACACACCCGGGGAGACAGGCATTCATGTCGAGTGGAAGCAAAGAACCCCGCTCTGCTCTCGAGTCGCGACGGGTATCTCTTGGAGCTCACTGTGTGGACTAAAGGGTGTCAAGCCTCCTGAGGCGTTGGAGAGAGGTCGAGAGATTGGTCTCTAGGCCATACAGGAGACGAAGGCCCTCAACTCGCGATGATGGGGGAGTCTCAGGCTTGTTCTCGAGCGGCGGCCACAGTGTGCGGTTTCTCCCTAGGTACGATGGCGAGGTCAGTGAGCCTC
>NW_011385225.1:0-908 GCF_000754665.1 Bison bison bison
ATCTTACCTTGAATCTGCCCAGATAGTTTTTGTTCCTTCCACTGCATCTTATTACCCTGCTAGTCTTTAAACCAAGTTTGATAGTTGAAGTTTGCTACAATGTGGAGTGAAATTTATCCTTTGGTGTCTGATCTCAGAATCTAATCGTAGCAACTGACATGGAAAACGTGTTCACAGACTAAACCAAACTTTCATCTGCACTGTTAGAACAAATCATTCCCGAAGACTGTTCATATATCAATTGGCTATTGTCTAAATAAATGAGGTAAATTTCAATTCTCTTACTACTAGAAAAAAAAATTGCCACCTTTCTTTAGAATGTCATGAATAGACAAATTTTACTTCTGAAACACAAGCACTTGAAGAAGTATAAGTTTCAGCTAACATCCTGGTTATTTTCTCCTTACCAGAATCAGTGTCTTTCTATTTATTTACTCAAATGAGGAAGGAATCTACATTTAGATTAAAATCGGTTGCCTGGACTATACGTTCTATTTTGTTCCTTTGTAGATCGCACCACCTTTGAGATTTCCAAGTGGTGGGGCAGACTGCTGGCTATAGATCTGGATTCAAAGAAGAGGTCTGTGCATGGGCTATGAATTTGAGAGTCTATGACATATAGATGGTGCCTGGAGTCAAGCAAGTAAACCTTAGAACAGGGGGCAGATGAAACACCCCTTTCAAGAGATTTATCTTGAATAAAGGGAAGGGCATCAAGGCCCAGGTAGCTGAGTGGACAAGGAAAGGGTGGAACCTCATGAGGGCTCATAAAATATAAATGTGTGTGTGTGTGTATGAATGTCTTAGAAGTCATGTTACTAGCTGAACAGGTGATGACATAAAAACCTTGGATTCTGCTTCAATCCACTTATTCCGTGTGTGTGTGTGTGTGTGTGTGTGTGTGTGTG
>NW_011385226.1:0-604 GCF_000754665.1 Bison bison bison
GACCTTCCGGTCGCACCTCAGGATGAGGCCGGTCTCACGACGACATTCCAGACGTGGCCTCGTGGGTGCTTCCACATTGCGAAGCACCCCGATTTCCCGGTCCCCTCTTGGTAAGAACCCGATGCCCGGACACCTCTCCGAACTCCACCCTGTGAATGAAGTCAACACGAAGGGGCAGTGACTCGCCCGGGCATCGTCCGGAAAAGACCCCCAGGTTCCAAATACCGCTCGACAAGTGGCCTCTCTCCCCGGGGACACCTCGAGAGGCAAGCGGAGTTCCATGCCTCAACCCAAGACGAGGCCTGACTCTCCTGTCCCCAGTCTGCAGGGACCCTGCGATCGGAGTCTGAAATCAGAGGAACCCTGAGGTTCCTGCCTCAACTGGAGATGAGGCCCTCTTCCAATGCACCAAACCCCGTGGAGTCCCGAGACGGCCCACCCCCCCCCCACCTCCCAGTTTCCCTGACTTCTCAGAGCCACCATGAGAAGCCCCCTGACGGTCACCTGCACAAGTCGAGGGAAGCCAGGGTTTCCTGCCTCAACCCCGAGAAAAGACCCTCGAGAGACCTTCTTCAACACGTCTCGAGCCAGGTTCCCCCTACAT
>NW_011385227.1:0-736 GCF_000754665.1 Bison bison bison
TAACAGGAAGAGGATATGAACAGCCAAACATTAGTTCCGTGTTTCTTGAAAAAAGCACATGACACGATAGGGTGAATTCTAAGAGATACAGACATCTAACCTCCGAGGACATTATCACCTCGCCTGAGCATGGAAAGGGCCACTGTCAAATCCTGGACATGGCATCAATGGCAGAGTAGGAGTAGTACAGTGGATGCTTTAAGGTAATGCTTTAATGGACCTGGTAAGAGCCACTATGGACATGACTAGAAAGGTGCACTCCCATGAGAGAAAAATAAATAAATAAAGAGGTCGTGACAGCATGATAAATCAAATTCTCTCCTACAGTATTTCAGACATGTACAGATTTCAAACACCACACACCCCAAAATAGGTTCTGCTGCATCTTTCAGAACATCAAAGAAATGAAAGTTAAGATAGTGTACTTGGATAGAGGAATGGATACAGAAGTGTGATATAGGTCTGGAATGAAGCTTTAATCAGGATTGAAATTTGAAAGTAGGCCCTCTTCACCAATAGAGAGAAATCCAGAGATCATCACACTAAATGAAGGAACATTTCAAGAAACATCATGGGATACATTGGAGTGGTGGGATACAGAAATCCACTGCAGTGTGCACCCACATAAATGTGATGTGGACATCCAAACTGGCAAGAAACTATGGTAGCCAAGGACCTTGGTGGATGGAAGGGATACATCTAGAACTTGATATTAATTTCTTCCCACAGATACATC
>NW_011385228.1:0-984 GCF_000754665.1 Bison bison bison
CCCCCCCTCACAGCCAGCAGCATTTCCAAGTGACCTCCTAAGGCCTTCGCCAAACTACAGGGGCACCTCTGGGCTTCCTGTTTCCCTCAGTTTTCGGAATCTTTTCTAAAAAAAAAGAAAACAAAAAACAAATTAAAAAAAAAAACCCGCACATTTCTTCGTACAATGCCACAGTGGAAGGAACACAGGCCTTCAATATTAAGACCTAAATTTGCAAAAAACTTGGAGCTTGGTTTTTTGTTTTGTTTTGTTTTGTTTTGTTTGAATCAAACCACCACATCATTTAAAATTTTTACACGTTCTAATTATTCGGTTCCAAAACACCAAACTTGTACTGCACACGGTCCCCATGGAAAGGCCCCCTCAGCAGGACAGCCACAGATGCTGCCATGAAAGGGCAGCAGGGTGCCCTCCTCCCTTGTTTTCTGCCTGGGCGGCCACCGGGTTTTGAAACCCATGCACCCTACTAAGTTTCTAGGGTGCAATTCCTGGACCCTTCCCTTTCCCATCCCAGCAGGTGGTCAAGGGCCCGCTGGCCTCCAAAGTGCCAGAAGCAGGGCTGGGCCAGCCGGCCAGAGTTCAGGGTTCTGGCCCTTGGACTTGCAGCGGACACTAGGCTGCTTGGGAAAACCGCGCGGCTCTGACCTTTCAGCAAAGGGGTGGAGCGGTAAAGGCCTTGAGCCCAAAGGCGAGGCCTTTCTGCGACCGCCAGGTTGTGCCGACAGAGGGCGGACTACGTGGTTCCCTGCTCCACGCAGTCCCAGTTCCCTGACCTGTGGTCCACACCCCTCCGCCGCGCCCACTGGATGCCGATCCTTGGGGACCCAGGAGCGCACACAGTGGGCGTTCCCAGCCGCCACGGCGACCCCCGAGAGGACAACGGGGAAGCCCTCCCCCACCCCCGCAAGGAGCCGACCCCCGCCCCGCGACGCCCCGCCCCTGCCATGCTCCCGGTGCCTTCCCAGCCGCAGTGGGGATCCCCGG
>NW_011385229.1:0-720 GCF_000754665.1 Bison bison bison
AGGGCACACCTCAGGCTGGCTGACCCTGCTTGTCAATTAGGAACACAAGGACTGAGATGAAGCCGACACCTCATTCCCCTTTCCTCCAGGGGCAAGCACCTCAGTGAGAGACCTTGGGAACCAGACGGGGATACATGATTACACAGTGTTCCTTCCAGGAAGCTGGAATCTTGTCGTAGCTCTTCATGGAAATGAATTCCAGCATGGTCTCAATGGTGACGTAAGCAGCAATGGAGGTACCAGCTGGAAAACAAGATGAGAAAAGAGATTTGTAAGGGCACATGTTGAGAAAGCCTTTCCAGATGAGGCTCACACAATCTGAGCAAGCACCGCCCCTTCGGGGGAATACTAATCACTCAAAGGTCGTCATTCTTTCTTGGGATGCCTCATCCCCATCACCCTGTATAAACCCAGACTTGGGTATTACACCTAATGAGGTGAGCATGAGTCCTAGGTTTGAAACTAGACAGCTCCAAGCGGACCAACAGCAAAAATATTCAGTGCATTCTCACAGCCTGAAGACAGGGGTTTCAGACTGGAAACTAGAAAAGTGAGGACACCTATGTGCAAACTGAGCAAAGGAAGTGGGATGGAAAAGATTCCTGGTAGGTGGTCCAGAATTAAATGGTGCTCAAAGTGCTTTAAGACCACCTTATAGGAGGAAAGTAGAATGATTCTCTTTTCCACAGATACTTCGATAGAACCTAATTATCATGGAGG
>NW_011385230.1:0-655 GCF_000754665.1 Bison bison bison
TAAAAAGCCTCTTGATGAAGGTGAAAGTGGAGAGTGAAAAAGTTGGCTTAAAGCTCAACATTCAGAAATCGAAGATCATGGCATCTGGTCCCATCACTTCATGGGAAATAGATGGGGTGACAGTGGAAACAGTGTCAGACTTTACTTTTCTGGGCTCCAAAATCACTGCAGATGGTGACTGCAGTCATGCAATTAAAAGACGCTTACTCCTTGGAAGGAAAGTTATGACTAACCTAGATAGCATATTCAAAAACAGAGACATTCCTTTACCAACAAAGGTCCATCTAGTCAAGGCTATGGTTTTTCCTATGGTCATATATGGGTGTGAGAGTTGGACTGTGAAGAATGCTGAGCGCCTAAGGATTGATGCTTTTGAACTGTGGAGTTGGAGAAGACTCTTGAGAGTCCCTTGGACTGCATGGAGATCCAACCAGTCCATTCTGAAGGAGATGAGCCCTGGGATTTCTTTGGAAGAATGATGTTAAAGCTGAAACTCCAGTACTTTGGCCACCTCTTGAGAAAGATTGACTCATTGAAAAAAGACTCTGTTTCTGGAAGGGATTGGGTGCAAGAGGAGAAGGGGACGACACAGGATGAGATGGCTGGATGGCTTCACTGACTCGATGAACGTGAGTCTCAGTGAATTCCGGGAGTT
>NW_011385231.1:0-686 GCF_000754665.1 Bison bison bison
GGGTTAATATTGTTGTTAAAACCCCTTACCATTCCGCTTCTCTCCTAGCCTGGGTGAGGCCCCCCTGAGGGGTTTTCTCCAAGGAGTATGCTCTGCATATTGTGTATGCGTATGCTTTAATAGTTCTGTTGTGCAAAACACTTTTTATCTTCTTCAGCTTTAGGCAAGACCTTTGGAGGCTTTGGGAGGCGCAAACGGAGGTGGCGGCAATCACCTTAAATCAGAAAGTGGTAGATAAGTCTTTAAAGGTTTGTACAGAGGGGGAGGGGGCTCACCAGGGCGCCTGACCGTAGAGTCCTGTAAGCCCCCTCCTGTTCATCAATGGCAGAAAATATGATCTGCGCAAAAGTTGAGACCCACCACCGACCGCTATAGCCTCCCACATAGGCTGTCTAACAGCCTCATGACAAGGGTCCAGGACATTTCTAATCATGTTTCACAGAGCAAACACATCTAAAGGAATATTTTCTGGCCTATGCAAAGTATAAAACAAACATAGAAATTTAGACAGTCTTCCTGTGGTTTTTTTAATGCCTCTATTGACCAACGTGTGAAGTAATACTTCAATAAACATTTGTCTATTCTTAGATGCAGAGAAACCTATTTTTCTAGAGAATATTCTTATTCATTCTGTACCCTCTTCACCCTGCTGGCAGTTAGGCAGGTACAATCCTAACCGCCCCACA
>NW_011385232.1:0-624 GCF_000754665.1 Bison bison bison
TGCCTGGCAGAAAAGAGAGGCAGGGGAAAGAGCCTGGAGAGTGGGCAGAGAAAAGGCTTTTTTATGAAAAGTAGAAAATGTACCTAATGACCTGGAAGGAGAAACTGTATCTTATTTACTGAGATATCTAGCCAAGGAGAATTCCAGCCAAACAGCCAAAAGTGCTTCCTGGTTTCTTGCTGCCTATAGTAAAATATGAAGGGAAATTAAATGAATAAATAAATAAATATGAGAAAGACTATTTAAAAATAAGACAGAACTTGCTGATTTGGAAATTTTCCAGTCTTTTAAGATGACAGAAGATGCGAAAATTAATGGCTCTGAAGCAAGGTCATATACAAGGCATTGATATAAGATGGTCTAAATATAACATTTACATCACGTATAGGTCATTATTCTTTTTTTTTTTTTTAAATAAAGGTTGTCTAAAGATGAGTGTGACTGTAAAATTCTTTGTTAAGCCTCAGAAAGCTGGAAGGGGATGCTTCATGGCATTATTTAGGCAGGCCAATGCCCTCCAAAGAGTTTAGGGGTGTCACTCAGAGATCATTTCAGTCAAACAATAAGATTTCTACCAAGTTTCAGGGTGTTATCCCTCAGCTATCTCAGCAGAAACCAGACAGA
>NW_011385233.1:0-667 GCF_000754665.1 Bison bison bison
CAGCTTAGTCATCTGTAGTCCTTCCACTTTTGTTCTGAGAGGGATGGTAACCCCTTGGTGATTATCACTTTCTAGCATTTTGTGAAAGCTTAGAGGATTTAAATGAATTGTGGAGGCGGGTCGGGGCAGGGGGGAAAGAGTGGGGAGAGACAAAGAGGAGGAGAAAGGAAGAGGTAACAGAGAGATTTCTCCCGGCATAGGTCTACAGCCAAGATGCCAGGTTCCTTGAATGGTGCACAGAGATTCTAGGTATCTGTGCCAGAAGTGGAGAAGGTATGGCATTCAACTCCAGGAGGAGACTCAACTCCAGGAACCCACAGAGGAAGCCAAGTGTGCTGAAACAGAGGAACCAGTACTTAGAGGGTACACCACAGGTCTGTGAAAGAGCCCTTGGAGATCACACGAAAAAAGGTTTCCACAAGTATAATCACAGACTAGGTAGTTGGATACAGTAGAGGAAGGATGATAACTCTATGACCTGATAATTACTGAAATAAATGAGAAAATTCCTGCACATCAGACTGTGTCAAGTAAGACAGAAACCAAGTATTAGTTTGATAAAATGGGAAATTAAACAAAGAATTAGCTGTTAACTTTAATACATTCGTGCCCAAGGCAAGATAAGATACAAAACTGAAATCGTCACATGTTAAACTAGGGTAAGACA
>NW_011385234.1:0-629 GCF_000754665.1 Bison bison bison
ACAAGCGGCCTCTCTCCCCGGGGACATCTCGAGAGGCAAGCGGAGTTCCATGCCTCAACCCAAGACGAGGCCTGACTCTCCTGTCCCCAGTCTGCAGGAACCCTGTGATCGGAGTCTGAAATCAGAGGTACCCTGCGGTTCCTGCCTCAACTGGAGATGAGGCCCTCTTCCAATGCACCAAACCCAGTGGGGTCCCGAGAGGCCCCTCCCACCTCCAGTTTCCCTGGCTTCTCAGAGCCACCATGAGAAGCTGCCTGAGGTCACTTGCACAAGTCGAGGGAACCCAGGGTTTCCTGCCTCAACCCGAGAAAGACCTCGACAGACCTTCTTCAACGCGTCTCGAGGCCAGATTCCCCTCCATGGCTCGGGAGCAATGACGCGCTCCCCCTCGCCACTCGCATGGAGACCCGACTTCCCTGGCGCCCCACGAGAGGCTCACTGACCTCGCCGTCGTACCTCGTGAGAAACCGCACACTGGGGCCGCCGCTCGAGCCCAACCCCGAGATTCCCCCGTCATCGAGAGATGAGGGCCTTCGTCTCCTGCATGGCCTGGAGACCAATCTCGCGACCTCTCTCCAAACGCCTCAGGAGGCTTGACTCCCTTGAGTCCACCCAGTGAGCTCCAAGAG
>NW_011385235.1:0-534 GCF_000754665.1 Bison bison bison
CAAGAACACTGGAGTGGGTTGCCATTTCCTTCTCCAATGCATGAAAGTGAAAAATGAAAGTGAAGTCGCTCAGTCGTGTCCGACTCTTTAGCGACCCCATAGACTGCAGCCTACCAGGTTCCTCCGCCCATGGGATTCTCCAGGCAAGAGTACTGGAGTGGGGTGCCATTGCCTTCTCCGACAAACCTAGACAGCATATTAAAAAGCAGAGACATTACTTTGCTGACAATTGTCCATTTGGTCAAATCTGTGGCTTTTCCAGTAGGCATTTATGGATGTAAGAGTTGGACCATAAAGAAGGCTGAGCGCCAAAGAATGGATGCTTTTGAACTGTGGTGTTGGAGAAGACTGCTCTGAGTCCCCTGGACTGCAATGAGATCAAACCAGTAGGTCCTAATGGAAATCAGTCCTGAATATTTATTGGAAGGACTGATTCTGAAGCTGAAGCTGCAATACTTTGGCTACCTGATGAGAAGAATTGACTCATTGGAAAAGACCCTGATGCTGTAAGATTGAGGGTGGGAGAAGAAAGGG
>NW_011385236.1:0-663 GCF_000754665.1 Bison bison bison
CAGGCCACTTGTCGAGCGGTATTTGGAACCTGGGGATCTTTTCCCGACGAAGCACGGGCGAGTCACTGCCCTTCGTGTTGACTTCATTCACAGGGTGGAGTTCGAAGAGGTGTCCGGGCATCGGGTTCTTATCAAGAGGGGACCGGGAAATCGGGGTCCTTCGGAATGTGGAACCACCCACGAGGCCACGTCTGGAATGTCGTCGTGAGACCGGCCTCATCCTGAGGTGCGACCGGAAGGTCGGGAACCCCTTCCAGACAAAGCAGGGGAGTCGACCCTCCTGTCCAGATCAGGAGGGTAGAAGGGGCTCAGAGGAAGTGGTGCCGGAAAACCTCGGTGTTCCTCTCAAGGGAGACCGGGATGTTGGGGAACTTTGTCGGTCGCATCAAGGGTGCCAAGTACCGTTTCGACCTCCAATACCTGACGTAGGACTTCTCCTGAGACACTGTAGCGGGAAAGGGCTTCATCTTGCGATGACGGGGGAACCACGTGGATTTTCTCGAGTTGCGGCAGGATTCTCGACTTACGACCGGGAATTCAGGATGCCTCTTGTGTTGGCCCAGGGAAGTCCAATCTTCCATTCGAGTTGCGAAGGAAAGCTGGGGATTGCTCTCGAGTGACAGCAGGGCCAATAGACCTCATCTAGGCTTGTGTCCAGAAGCC
>NW_011385237.1:0-643 GCF_000754665.1 Bison bison bison
GGTATTAGGGTGATTGTGGCCTCATAGAATGAATTTGGAAGTTTACCTTCCTCTGCAATTTTCTGGAAGAGTTTGAGCAGGATAGGTGTTAGCTCTTCTCTAAATTTTTGGTAGAATTCAGCTGTGAAGCCGTCTGGACCTGGGCTTTTGCTTGCTGGAAGATTTTTGATTACAGTTTCAATTTCCGTGCTTGTGATGGGTCTGCTAAGGTTTTCTATTTCTTCCTGGTCGAGTTTTGGAAAGTTGTACTTTTCTAAGAATTTGTCCATTTCTTCCTCGTTGTCCATTTTACTGGCATATAATTGTTGATAATAGTGTCTTATGATCCTTTGTATTTCTGTGTTGTCTTTTTTGATCTCTCCATTTTCATTTCTAATTTTATTGATTTGATTTTTCTCCCTTTGTTTCCTGATGAGTCTGGCTAATGGTTTATCAATTTTATTTATTCTTTCAAAGAACCAGCTTTTGGCTTTGTTGATTTTTGCTATGGTCTCTTTTGTTTCTTTTGCATTTATTTCTGCTCTAATTTTTAAGATTTCTTTCCTTCTACTAACCCTGGGGTTCTTCATTTCTTCCTTTTCTAGTTGCTTTAGGTGTAGAGTTAGGTTATTTATTTGTACTTTTTTCTTGTTTCTTGAGGTGT
>NW_011385238.1:0-555 GCF_000754665.1 Bison bison bison
GGTTAAATTCTTAATTTGGCTATAAAGCTCACAAATTTTAACAGCACAGTAACACAATTTTTCTAATTTGCACTGTTAGAGTTTGGTGAAGTCTTGGTGAGTTTCTTGGTTTCAGTTAGAAAGCCCTGCATTACACTTAGGGATGTAGAGTTTTCTGAAACTGAAGGAAAGACTACAAATATTCCAACTAATTTGATTATGATACATTTTTCTAAAGACTTAAACAGTTTCTGCTTCCCCACCTCCCAAAAAATTACCCCTAACTCCTGAAGATCTTCATGATTCTATTGTGGGAATCTGGTAGAATTGAGATTCCTCAGTGCTTAGTAATTTCATCAGTAAGCTTTTCTGAGGTGAAAAACACATTGGAATTAGTTTTTAAATAGTCCTAGACATAACAATCAGGGGAAAAGCAAATAAAGGATACAGATTGAACACAAACAAACTATTACTGTTAGAAGATGGCATGACCCTCCACACAGTGAACACTAAGGATGCCAGCAGAAAATTACCGATCTAATCAAATGAATAGAGTTAGCTGAAGAATACAAAAAT
>NW_011385239.1:0-752 GCF_000754665.1 Bison bison bison
GGAGGCAAGAATATACAATAGATTAAAGACAATCTCTTTAACAAGTGGTGCTGGGAAATCTGGTCAACCACTTATAAAAGAATGAAACTAGAACACTTTCTAACACCATACACAAAAATAAACTCAAAATGGATTAAAGATCTCAACGTAAGACCAGAAACTATAAAACTCCTAGAGGAGAACATAGGCAAAACACTCTCTGACATACATCACAGCAGGATCCTCTATGACCCACCTCCCAGAATATTGGAAATAAAAGCAAAAATAAACAAATGGGACCTAAATAACCTTAAAGCTTCTGCACATCAAAGGAAACTATTAGCAAGGTGAAAAGACAGCCTTCAGAATGGGAGAAAATAATAGCAATGAAGCAACTGACAAACAACTAATCTCAAATATATACAAGCAACTCCTACAGCTCAACTCCAGAAAAATAAATGACCCAATCAAAAAATGGGCCAGTCCAGCTTCGATGCACGATACTGGATGCTTGGGGCTAGTGCACTGGGACGACCCAGAGCGATGGTATGGGGAGGGAGGAGGGAGGAGGGTTCAGGATGGGGAACACATGTATACCTGTGGCGGATTCATTTCGGTATTTGGCAAAACTAATACAATTATGTAAAGTTTAAAAATAAAATAAAATTAAGAAAAAAAAATATAGGGCCAAAGAACTAAATAGACATTTCTCCAAAGAAGACATACAGATGGCTAACAAACACATGAAAAGATCCTCAACATCACTCATTATC
>NW_011385240.1:0-629 GCF_000754665.1 Bison bison bison
AGGCTGCTGATTTACCTAAACTATGGTTCTAAATTTTCTATAAAATAAAAATCAGAGAACTCTGCTCAATATTATGTAACAACCTAAATAGGAAAAGAATTTGAAATAGAACAGGCACATGTATATGTATAATTGAATCACGTTGCTGTACACCTGAAACTATCACAATATCATGAATCAACTATACTCCAAAAAATAAAAAATAAAACCTGAAATAGTTGAAGAATGATTCAGTTGAAGAATGCTTCAGAAAATTTTAAATTCAATGTTAATTTTTACTCTTTGAAAATTGGAGAATTATATTCTTCATTAGTGAAAGATAATTTGAAATTTAAGAAAAACAATTTGCATCTTTTCATCTCTAAGAGTCTAAAATACTCTTTTTTTATAACCTCCTGTTCTCTATCTTTAAAAAAATACAATTCTATATTCAATTTGGACTCATCTCTTCTGAGAAATAAATGAAAAAATTTCAAAAAAATGGTTAGCTGCAGAGTAGGCACTGGATTAGTGGTGCTCCTTTGCTGTATCTGTGAAGGACGCAGTTATCTCATTTGCTCCCAGAACTAGCTGATCTGGAAAATCTCAGTTGTTTTCCTTTCAAAATTATTCTGTCATCTGACACATCT
>NW_011385241.1:0-852 GCF_000754665.1 Bison bison bison
TCCGCGGCCCGGGAGGGGCTGGGGCTGCGGGGGGGATCCAAGATCGGGACGCGCGGCGGGGGCTAAAGGACCTCTTCTGGTAGGCAAAAAGCCTCGAGCACCCGGGATTCCCAGGTGGTCTCCCATCCAAGATCCTAACCAGGCCCGACCCTGCTTAGCTTCCGAGATCAGACGAGATCGGGCGCCTTCAGGCTGATACGGCCTGAGACGGTGGCGGTTGGCTCGGGGCGCCCTAAGAGCCTTGCGCTTCGCCTCCCTTTCGCTCTGCCCTGCAGGTCGGGCCAACGGGCCGCACCTCTCGTCGCGGGGCATGCTGTACTTGAGCCGCACGACCCGCGACCGGACTCCAGCCTGCCGACGTTGGCCCGCCCCCCCCCCACCCCCCGAACACCGCCAACACCAGACCAGCAAGCGCCTGGCCGGGCCCGGGGGCCCGAGGGGCTTCCAGGACCCCCCATTGACCGGGAGGGCGTGCGTGCGTGCGTGCGCGCAGGGCCCGGGGGCTGGGCTGAGGGGTGCGGAGGTCTTGGCGCCCTCCCACCCGCGGCCACTCCAGACCCGGCCGCGCTCGCTGAGCCGGGCCTCACCCCCCCGATCCCATTCGCTGTTCAGACCCGCGCGGCCCCGGAGGTGTCGGTCTTCGGCGCCCGCCGCCTCCCAACCCCCGCGGCCCAGGGCCTCTGAACCTCCTGCGGCCTAGACGCAGCGAAACTTGAGCGCCCAACTTGCCCGGCACCTGTCCGGTGCCCAAACCCACCAGAAGCCAGGGAGGCGCGGTCGACCGGAGCGCCTCAGCCCCTCCCTTCGCACTACCGAGGCCCCCCCTTTGCCCCCACGCCAACGCCCTCGACC
>NW_011385242.1:0-930 GCF_000754665.1 Bison bison bison
CAACTCGAATGGAAGATTGGACTTGCCTGGGCCAACACAAGAGGCATCCTGAATTCCCCGTCGTAACTCGAGAATCCCGCCGTAACTCGAGGAAAACCACGTGGCTCCCCCGTCATCGCAAGATGAAGCCCTTTCCCGCTACAGCGTCTCAGGAGAAGTCCCACGTTAGGAATTGGAGGTCGAAAGGGCACTTGGCACCCTTGATGCGACCCACAAAGTTCCCCGAAATCCCGGTCTCCCTCGAGAGGAACACTGAGGTTTTCCGGCACCCCCTCCTCTGAGCCCTTTCTCCCCTCCTGATCTGGACAGGAGGGTCGACTCCCCTGCTTTGTCTGGAAGGGGTTCCCGACCTTCCGGTCGCACCTCAGGATGAGGCCGGTCTCACGAAGACATTCCAGACGTGGCCTCGTGGGTGGTTCCACATTCCATAGGACCCCGATCTCCCGGTCCCCTCTTGAGAAGAACCCGATGCCCGGACACCTCTCCGAACTCCACCCTGTGAATGAAGTCCACACGAAGGGGCAGTTTGTCCGTGCACCGTTCGCAAAAAAACCCCAGGTTCCAAATACAGCTCGACAAGCGGCCTCTCTCCCCGGGGACATCTCGAGAGGCAAGCGGAGTTCCATGCCTCACCCCAAGACGAGGCCTGACTCTCCTGTCCCCAGTCTGCAGGGACCCTGCGATCGGAGTCTGAAATCAGAGGTACCCTGCGGTTCCTGCCTCAACTGGAGATGAGGCCCTCTTCCAATGCACCAAACCCAGTGGGGTCCCGAGAGGCCCCTCCCACCTCCAGTTTCCCTGGCTTCTCAGCGCCACCATGAGAAGCTCCCTGAGGTCACCTGCACAAGTCGAGGGAACCCAGGGTTTCCTACCTCAACCCGAGAAAGACCTCGAGAGACCTTCTTCAACGCGTCTCGAGGCCAGATTCCC
>NW_011385243.1:0-870 GCF_000754665.1 Bison bison bison
TAAGTATCCTTGTCTCTGTCCAATTATCAGAGGAAAAGCTTTCACTATTTCACCATCACACAGGATATTAGCTTTTTTGTAGATATTTTTATCAAAATATGTAAATTCTTCTCTGTTAGTTTACTAAGCAGTTTTTTCTTAGTCATGAACTAAAATTATTACATTAAAAATTCTTAAGTTTATCTTCTGCAGATTTTGAAACAGGTGATTTTTCTTTTATGTGGTGATTTAACTTTTAAAAATTTTGTGATTCTAAAACAACCCCAACCTGATCTCAATGTATTCTCCTTCAGTTGGACTTTACTTGTTAGTGTTTTATTTAGGATTATTTCATCTATACTCAGAGTCTGTAATTTTACTTTCTTGTACTTCTTCCTTGTTGGTTTTAGTATCAAGGTTATGCTAGTCTTATAAAACAAGTTTGCAGAGTGTTCCTTGTTTACCCCCGAGAATTCCTGTGAGACTACTGTTTTCTTCCCTAGATTTTTGGAAAAACTGATTGGCAAAACCAGTTGGTTTCATTGTGGGGAGGCTTTTAATTTCAGATGTAATTTTTTTCATGCAAATAAAATTTTCTCATATTGTATGTCTTCGTGGGTCTATTTCAGTAAAACATTTCCCCCCCTGCTAGGAATTTATTGAGATGAGCAGACTCTCCAGTTAGTAAGTGAACTGTGGTTCATAATATCTTTCTTATCTGCAAGATGTGTTGTCTCCCCTTTTAAAAACCCTTGATGCTGGTGATTTGTGCTTTGTCTCTTTTTCTTAATAAGTCTTTCTGGGGTTTATCAGTTTTTATCATTCCTTTCAAAGTGCCAACTTTTGGCTTTCTTTTTAAAGAAACTTCATATTTGCTTTCTGTTTCCTTGT
>NW_011385244.1:0-590 GCF_000754665.1 Bison bison bison
TGCCTTAGATTGTGCCTCGAATATAGTGTACCCATCAACCCAGGAAAGGAAAGAATTGACTCGCCAAATATACAAAGAGATCAAAAGTGCCGAGCCAAGTGACCCCTTGAGGCTTCCAAGAGCTTTTCTGTCTTTCACACACTAAGTAAATACTGAGCACCTACGATGAGCTAGGAGGCATGTAAGAAGTTTCAGGGAATAGAAGGCGGAGAGAAGAAGACACAGAGTTCCTGCTTTCACTGAGACGACTCTAATGATACATCACAGGCAGATCCTTTGAGAACCTATAGAGGGGCCTCTTCCCTCACCACAAAACCTGGGTGTCAGGGAAGGCTTTCCAGAGGCACCATTTCGTTGAGGTCCATAGGTTGAACCTAGGTAAACCAGGGTTGAGATGCAGGAAGAATTTCAGGCAGGGAAAATAGCATCTTGGAAGGCTATGTGACCAGGGAAACTTAGGACATTCAAGAAACGAAAAATGCCCTATGGGATGGAAGCCAAAGAGTGCAGAGGGCATTCCAGGCAAAAGGCATCAGAGAAGAACGTGAGGAGCAAGCCTGAAGGGAAGTGGTCGTATCGTTCAATATGCT
>NW_011385245.1:0-868 GCF_000754665.1 Bison bison bison
GCCGAGAACACGGGGCCCTGGGAGGCACCCCAGGCTTCCAGACACTGGAGACGCTGGAAAGCTCCTCCCTGGGGTCGGGGGGGAAGGTGGGTGAAGGCTGCTGAGACTGAGCTTAAAAGGACCCCCAAGCCTCAAGTCCCTCAGGCCCTGAGTGAACAGACAGCTCTGTCCCCACTGGAGGTCTGCATCAGAGGAAACTCTGGAGAAAGCAGCATCACTCAGAACCTCTAGGGTTTTCCAAACATAATGTCCAACATGCAACCAAACAAGCAAAAGAGGGTGTAACAACAAACAGGACCAAGAGAAAAAGAACTGAACCAGATCCAGAGGTATGAGATATATATCAGCGTATCAGAGGTATGCTAGAGGTATCAGATGCAAATGTCACCTGTTCAAAAATATACTTGACAAAAGGAAAAATTTCTGAGAATCAAAAACCAATCTAGAACTTTACAATAACAGTGACTGAATTTAAGAACTCAGTCTCTGGGCTTAACATCAGATTGGATGTAGCTGAAGAGACGATCAGTGAACTGAAGGACGGATCGGTTACAATATATATATAAGAGGGAAAAGGGATAGAATGTATTGAAGGAATCTGTTGTTAAACTATGTTGTTAAAAACTATAAATGGGGACCCTCATGGTGGAGAAAAGACAGAAAGGGGAATAAGAAATGCCTCCAGGGGCTGAAACTAAAGAGCCTCTTAGTGAAAGTGAAAGGGGAGAGTGAAAAAGCTGGCATAAAACTCAACATTCAAAAAATGAAGATCATAGCATCCAGCCCCATCACTTCATGGCAAATAAATGGGAAAACAGTGGAAACAGTGACACACTTTATTTTCTTGGGCTCCGAAATTACTGCAGAT
>NW_011385246.1:0-581 GCF_000754665.1 Bison bison bison
AAAACATTCTTCCCCAAGAAAGTCTTTTGTTAGTCCAAATTCTACAAGTTTCTCACGGTTTAAAAGAAAGAGTATGAAATATTTAATTTGGTGTTACCCTTCATTTTGAAATGTTTTAAAAGGTCCAAGGAATAGTCAATCAAATATGGAGATACATAAGGCAGTCTCTGACCATAAGTATCCTGCGTGCCTTCACAAACCTTTTGAGAAACAACTAAAACACAGAGTTTCGCCGTGGGCATCAAAAGAGTTGAGTTCAAATTTTAACTCAGTGCTATGTTATCTTTTATCTGGACTGCAGCTCCCTAATTAAATCTTTCTGGCACTCTACCTCCTGGAGACCCCATTGATGATTCCCAGTCAGTCACTGAATGTGATTTAAAATCAATCAAAGTGAAAGACCCCCTGGGTGTGCTGTCCTTTCTTTCTTCTTTGCTTTTTTTCAGTTTTTTTTCTAAATTCATTTATTTTGATTTGAGGCCAATTACGTTACAATATCGTAGTGGTTTTTGCCATACATTGACATGAATCAGCCATGGGTGTCCATGGGGTCCACATCCTGAACCTCCCCTCGCACCTCC
>NW_011385247.1:0-714 GCF_000754665.1 Bison bison bison
TTGCGATCGGAGTCTGAAGTCAGAGGAACCCTCGAGGTTCCTGCCTCAACTGGAGAAGAGGCCCTCTTCCAATGCACCAAACCCAGTGGAGTCCCGAGAGGCCCCTCCCACCTCCAGTTTCCCTGACTTCTCAGAGCCACCATGAGAAGCCCCCTGAGGTCACCTGCACAAGTCGACGGACCCCAGGGTGTCCTGCCTCAACCCGAGAAAGACCTCGATAGAACAGGAACAAAACGAAAAATTAAATGTGATATGAGCTTTTAGATAAACTATGAACACTACTTACACTCTACAATATCTGCCTATGAGAATTTTGATTGAAGGCAGAGGAGAAGGGGACGACAGAGGATAAGATGGTTGGATGGCATCACTGATTCGATGGACATGAGTTTGAGCAAGCCCCTGGAGTTGGTGATGGACACGGAAGCCCGGCGTCCTGCAGGCCACGGGGTCCCAAAGAGTCAGACACGACTGAGCAACTGAACGGAACTGAACTTACAATCGTTTCTCCAGGTGTTTTGGTTACCCGAGTTTCTATCCTGTGCTAAACTAAGTGACGACAGTGTACTGAAGAGCTGGGTCATTTCCAAATAAATTAAAGTTCTGAAACATTCACGCCTTGAAAGGACCTCCCTTTTACACAGAAACAAAAGAGATTTTGACTATCCAATAATAGTGTCTGGCACCATTCTGACATGTGAAACGTAAGAAAGC
>NW_011385248.1:0-854 GCF_000754665.1 Bison bison bison
CAGCATTTACTTCAGTTCACAAAGTGTAGGCATAAAACAATCTACAGAAGCTTTTTACAGAGTTCCAATCACCCATGCCAACTGTACTTCTTTCTCAACGCAAAACTGCTTTTGAAACCAAGCATTCATTTGCTGAAACAAGGAATCTGCTGTTAAAGAGATTGATTATCCTAGGGCCTGACCTAATTGGGAGATTAGATATGGTTCTCTATTCTGGGTGGCATGGTTTATAGAGGGAAAAAAACAACAGAAAAAGAGCAAACTTCTTTTGAACTCCAATGTACTTTTACTTACTTCTAATTTTCTTTAAATAGAAACAGTATTGCAATTGTCAGATTGGTGAAACTGGTGTGTTATAAATTAAGAATTCATTGAGTTTATCACATCATTTTGTTAGTAACAGGTACTTTCATCACATAATCCCACTTATATCACATAACCCAAACATTATCCAAAAATTACTTTTTTGGTCATATCCCACTGAGTTAAAATCACTATATAATGCACACACACACACACGCACACACAAATCAGGACTTTTACCGATGTATCATTTCAGTGTTTTCTATAGCCAGCTAGATACCAGGTTTTTCCCCCAAACACAGACATCACCTCATTGCTGTGGCTAATTGCATTTTTCTTCCTAGCCTTTGATAATCAGACCTTTGTTAATGCTATTCACCAATATATCAGACTCAGGTCATCCATCCAAAACACGACAAAAGACCCAGATGCTCATGTAAATTGCACTCCCCCAAAGCACTGCCCTCTTCCTGCATAAGGATACAGATCCAGGACCCCCTCCCATTTCTGTTCACTCTCTATATTCATTTAATCTGTCATGGTTGGAAAAA
>NW_011385249.1:0-564 GCF_000754665.1 Bison bison bison
GTGGCTAAGCAGACTCTAATCACGTCACTCAGCCGGCTCCTAACCCGGTCTTGAGCAGGCACTAATCACGCAGCTGAGCAGGGACTAATCACACAGCTGATCAGGCTCGACTCACGCAGCTGAGCAGGGATTAAGCATGCAGCTGAGCAAGCGCTAATCCCTTGATTCAGCAGACCCTGATCACGTGACTGATAGGAACTGATCACGTGACTGAGAGGCGCTGATCACGTGACTGAGGGGCGCTGATCACGTGACTGAGAGGCGCTGATCACGTGGCTATCATGCACTGATCACGTGCTTCAGGAGGCAATAATCAAAGAGCTGAGCAGGCACTAATCACTTGGCTAAGAGGGCACTATTCACGGAGAGGAGCAGGAAATCGTCAAGGAGCTGAGCAAACTGTAATGAAGTGGTTAAGGAGACTCTAAACACGTAACGCAGCAGGATCTACACCCGGGACTGAGCAGACACAATTTGGGCAGCTCAGCAACACCAATGGTGCAGCTCAGCAGACACAAATGGTGCAGCTCAGCAGACACCAATCACGCAGCTCAGCAGGCAATA
>NW_011385250.1:0-745 GCF_000754665.1 Bison bison bison
ATACTTTATTTCTTTTCCAAATTTAGTTAACAAATTAAATATGGTAGTTTTATTTTCAGGCAAAACCGCAGTTTCAATGTGTGGAAACAACCTGACAATATACTGAGAATCAGAATAAAGGTTAAATTCCTCATCTGCAAGCATAGCAAAAGCCTCTATGACTGCTGTTATTTCAGCTCTTTGAGCTGAAGTTTCCCGTGTTTCTAAAACCTTTTGGTGATTTTTAGTAACTATGGAGGCTTTACCATTTGCTGACCCGTCAGTAAAGGCTATCTGAGCTATTTGGAATAGGAGATTGTTTACATCTGACAGGAAAAATACTGGATGTCTGGATATAAAATTCAGCAAAACATGTGAGGGTAAATGATGCAAAATTTTGACCAAAATAGTTTCCTATAGCAATCTGCCAATTTTTATCAAACATTAGAAGAGCAACAAGTTGTTCCTTATTATATGGAATTACAATTTCTGATGGCTCTTTACCAAATAATCCAATGTTCCACTTTTTTCCTTTAATATCAAAGTAGCTATCAATCCTGGATAAGAAGCCACTACTTTTTTAGTTTGAGCGGGAAGATGGACCCACTCTAGGGGGGGCCTTTTGCCAATTTTTTGTCTGGTTACCCCAGTTACACCTATGGGGGTTTTATGGCAAAGGAATTATCAAGCAGTTGTCAATTTAATTTTAAAATTACATTTTAACAATATAAATTTAGAGATATGTTAATTTAGGTCTAATGTTTAG
>NW_011385251.1:0-1067 GCF_000754665.1 Bison bison bison
GCGCATTTTTGCTCACGTCCGAGAAAACTGCCATGTCTAGGACTTTTATTCTGAGGACGTTAACTTTATGTTTGATTTGAAACTTAGGACGACATCAGTAATAAACTTGAAAATGAAATTGCAAATAAGGATTCTAGGCATCGACAGGTAATGGCTTTTATGAACCGTGTCTGACTTTTATAGTAGTGAATTACTGAGGAAGGAAGGTAAAGATCTTTTCATGTGACTCCCACATTGGAAATCAAGTCCCAGTGTAAAGTTCTTATGACCCTAAAATACTGTGTTCAAAAGTGTGGATGTACATCATGGTAAATCAGCTGTACTGGAAGGAAATATATTTAAAAAAAAATGCGGGTGACTGCAACTTACAGGTTTGAATTATTTGGGACTTGGTTTAACCATTTTGTGGAATTCCATTCCTGACTCTTTGTTTTACTTGAAGGTGAATCTGTTGGCTTGTTAGAGTTGTTACCGAAGAGTAGAGAGCAGCAGGGAACTTCACGGCAGCTGGCTGCCTGTTGGGAACTGGGGTCACTGTGACAAAAGGCAGGGTTAGAGCTCCGGTCTGATTAGGGTTTGTACTTCCTGTGGTGTGGTGAGCCTTACTCGCTCCTGTTCCCGAGTGGTCTCAGATAATCAGGACTTAACCAGGAAAACCAAATCTGGCTTCTCCAAACAAAGTGAGTCAGTCTGGTGTGTGCCAAAGTGTATCATTGTCCCCACCCCAAAATAAAATACTAGAAAGCCATTGAAAAGTATGATGGGGAATGCTAATTAAAAGCATCACGATATACAAAATAATGGCTGTAAAAGGCAGATCAGAAAATACTATGTACCATATGCTATTGTTTTCTGCGGGTTTTAAAGCATAGCATATTGTTTGTGTACGTACATAGAGGAATACGCACACAGAAAAAGTAAGAAAGCTGCTTAGAAACAAATGCTAACCTCTCAGGAACCTGAGCTTATAGATAGTTTAATTTTTTTGTTTTTTAAAAAAGAATCTGTCTAAATGTTCTACATTGAAAGTTTTTCAGAGTAAGAAGATCTGTTAAAACAATAATCGT
>NW_011385253.1:0-595 GCF_000754665.1 Bison bison bison
AAAAATCATGTCCTTTGAATTTTCATTTTATTATATAGGATCATGGCAATGTGATTACATAAAATTGTTTAGTTTCCTTTACGTTTCTCCTGTTTGATATAGATATCAGCTTTTGATTCTATCACTAGCATTGCAAATAAAAAGAAAAAAAATTAATTAGAGCTCCAATAGTGTTTTTACTGTTAGCAATAAGTATAGCATAATGTGCGACCTAGCAACAGCTAGTGAGCCTAGGACTGTCTGGAACATTCTTGGATCCTGCAGGGAAATACCCTGTGTGCGCCCCTCGATATCAGGCTTAGAGACCAAAATGTACATGAAAGGAAATACTGGAGCTGACCAGAGTAAGGCACCCAAACATGTCTGACACAGTGCCGCAGCCTGCTCCTTCATGGGCCATGCCACTGTAACCTAGGAATGTCATTACAAGGTTCACAAATGGCATGCGAGATGCTCGGCCCTGACACTGAGCTCAGCCCTGACCCCTGAGTTTCGGTCCTCTGAGCAGATCTGGACGTCTCCCATTGTAGAAGCTAACCCGTTCCTTCCAAATCATGCTTGCAAACACACACCAGTTGGCTGCCTCTCCTTCCAC
>NW_011385254.1:0-860 GCF_000754665.1 Bison bison bison
ACCCTGCGATCGGAGTCTGAAATCAGAGGAACCCTGAGGTTCCTGCCTCAACTGGAGATGAGGCCCTCTTCCAATGCACCAAAACCCGTGGAGTCCCGAGAGGCCCCCCCCCACTTCCAGTTTCCCTGACTTCTCAGAGCCACCATGAGAAGCCCACTGAGGTCACCTGCACAAGTCGAGGGAAGCCAGGGTTTCCTGCCTCAACCCGAGAAAGACCTCGAGAGACCTTCTTCAACACGTCTCGAGGCCAGGTTCCCCTACCATGACTCGAGAGCAATTACACGCTCCCCCTTGCCAGGCGCATGGAGACCCGACTTCCCTGGCACCCGACGAGAGGCTCACTGACCTCGCCGTCGTACCTCGTGAGAAACCGCACCCTGGGGCCGCCGGTCCAGAACCACCCCGAGACTCCCCCGTCATCGCGGAGATGAGGGCCTTCGTCTCCTGCATGGCCTAGAGGCCAACCTCGCGACCTCTCTCCAAACGCCTCAGGAGGCTTGACTCCCTTTAGTCCACCCAGTGAGCTCCAAGAGATAGCCGTCGCGACTCGAGAGCAGAGCGGGGTTCTTTGCTTCCACTCGACATGAATGCCTGTCTCCCCGGGTGCGTCTGGAATGCAACCCCGAGATCCCGGTCGCCCCTGGAGAGGAACATTGGCTTCTGGACACAAGCCCAGATGAGGTCTGTTGGCCCTGCAGTCACTCGAGAGCAATCCCCAGCTTTCCTTCGCAACTCGAATGGAAGATTGGACTTCCCTGGGCCAACACAAGAGGCATCCCGAATTATCCATTGAAACTCGAGAATCCCGCCGCAACTCGAGAAAAACCACGTGGTTCCCCGTCATCGCAAGATGAAGCCCT
>NW_011385255.1:0-716 GCF_000754665.1 Bison bison bison
ATTGATTCTATTCTTTCCAGTCAGAGATGGAGAAGCTCTATACAGTCAGCAAAAACAAGATCAGGAGCTGACTGTGGCTCAGATCATGAACTCCTTATTACCTAATTCAGACTTAAATTCAAGAAAGTAGGGAAAACCAAACTCTGATAGCCTTTTCCCTGCTTTATTCTGTATTAAAGGCTAAATTTGCCTGTTATCACAGGTGTTTCTTGACTTCCTACTTTTGCATTCCAGTCCCTTATAATGAAAAGAATTTCTTTTCGGTTGTTAGTTCTAAAAGGTCTTGTGGTTCTTCATAGGACCATTCAACTTCAGCGTCTTCAGCATTTCTGGCTGGTGCATAGGCTTGGGTTACTGTGATTTTGAATGGTTTGCCTTGGACAAACAGAAATCATTCTGTCGTTTTTGAGATTGCATCCAAGTACTGCATTTTGGACTCTTTTCTTGACCATGATGGCTACTCCATTTCTTCTAAGGGATTCCTGCCCACAGTAGTAGATATCATGGTCATCTGAGTTACATTCACCCATTCCAGTCCATTTTAATTTGCTGATTCCTAGAATGTCGATGATCACTCTTGCCATCTCCTGTTTAACAACTTCCAATTTGCCTTCATTCATGGACCCCATATTCCAGGTTTCTATGACAATATTGCTCTTTGATGCATCGGACCTTGCTTCTGTCACCAGTCACATGCACAACTGGGTATTGTTTTT
>NW_011385256.1:0-876 GCF_000754665.1 Bison bison bison
CGCACTGATCAGGTGGCTGATCAGGAACTGACCACCTGACCGCGCATGCAGTGATCACGTGGCAGCTCGTTCACTGATCACGTGTTTATCATACGGTGATCACGTGACTGAGAGGCCCTGATCACGTGACTGTGCCGTCTGTGATCACGTGGCTGAGCAGGCACTGATATCGTGACTGAGCATGCACTGATCATGTGCCGGGAGCCGGGGAGGCATTCCACTCTGGACAAAGGTCATGAGGAAGGAGGCTCGGCATACGCAAATGCAGGATCGAGCCTCAGGAATCCACCCGGTTATTCTCGAGCATATCCCCCCAAAAAACCAGAGTCTGCCCACTGTATTGCTTTGTGCTCTCACCTCTGATTTCACTGGGGGCTGTCCCCCACCACCATCTCGCTCTCTCTGTCAAAGAGTTAACTTACAGCTCCAATTCATCAAGTTCCTTGTTATTCTTCCCTTTAACTTCCAGCTGAGTCTCCATCTGGAGCGCGGAACCCACCACGCTTATTAATTATGCCTGGGCTGCTAAGACAAACTTGAGAAGGTGTCTAGGGTGAGGCACTTTCGCTATTCGAGAGGGCGCCTGCGGCCTACGTAAGTGGTGCAAACTTCTTGTCTTGAAGTTTGATTGGTCTTCCGTGTAAACCAAGCTACTCAGTCTCTTTTCTCCGCCGAATTTTCCTACTGAGCTCTCCTCATACTATTATTCTTGACATCTCTGATTAGCATATAAATAGTCGCCTAGGCCATCTCTCCTTCGAAAACCCTGGATCAGTTGGGGCTGGTCCCCGGCAGGTGGCGACCGAACAGGGACCTCAGGAGGCAATACTCAAAGAGCTGAGCAGACACGAACCACGCAATCAGCAGGCAATAAGC
>NW_011385257.1:0-800 GCF_000754665.1 Bison bison bison
GGGCTTCTCATGGTGGCTCTGAGAAGTCAGGGAAACTGGAGGTGGGAGGGGCCTCTCGGGACTCCACGGGGTTTGGTGCATTGGAAGAGGGCCTCTTCTCCCGCTAAGGCAGGAACCTCAGGGTTCCTCTGTTTTCAGACTCCGATCGCAGGGTCCCTGTGAACTGGGGAAAGGAGAGTCAGGCCTCGCCTTGGGTTGAGGCATGGAACTCCGCTTGCCTCTCGAGGTGTCCCCGGGGAGAGAGGCCACTTGTCGAGCTGTATTTGGAACCTGGGGGTTTTTCCGGACGATGCACGGGCGAGTCACTGCCCCTTCGTGTTGACTTCATTCACAGGGTGGAGTTCGGAGAGGTGTCCGGGCATCGGGTTCTTATCAAGAGGCGACTGGGAAATCGGCGTGCTTCGCAACGTGGAAGCACCCACGAGGCCACGTCTGGAATGTCGTCGTGAGACCGGCCTCATCCTGAGGTGCGACCGGAAGGTCGGGAACCCCTTCCAGACAAAGCAGGGGAGTCGACCCTCCTGTGGAGATCAGGAGGGTAGAAGGGGCTCAGAGGAAGTGGTGCCGGAAAACCTCGGTGTTCTTCTCCAGGGAGACCGGGATGCCGGGGAACTTTGTGGGGGCGCATCAAGGGTGCCAAGTACCGTTTCGACCTCCAATTCCTCACGTGGGACTTCTCCTGAGACGCTGTAGCGGGAAAGGGCTTCATCTTGCGATGACGGGGGAACCACGTGGTTTTTCTCGAGTTGCGGCCGGATACTCGAGTTACGACGGGGAATTCAGGATGCCTCTTGTGTTGG
>NW_011385258.1:0-522 GCF_000754665.1 Bison bison bison
GCCACTTGGTTATCTGGGTGTAAACCCGGCGCACCTTCTCAGGCAGATGTTGCCCGTCCAGACCCCCAATAAGTTTTAGTTAGCAAAGAAGCCAGTTTTATAGATAATGTCTCTCTGGGGCTGCGATTGCCCCCTTCCGGCTCTGGCTGCCTGTCACCGGAGGGGGAAGGTTTGCAGCCGGCTACCTCTGTTTAGTCCTTTGTTTCGTGCGCAGGCTGGCGGTGTCTTAGGTTAGGGCTGGCTTTTCGCATGGTAGATATCCCACAGTCTGGTTTGCTAGCCCAAATTATTTCGCTCAGATAGTGCTCCGGGTATTCAGGCCAGATTCTTACTCTCAGCGATGCAGCCCGCGCCGCGCCTCCCTGCCCAGCCCCCGCTTGCTAATGGCGGATGCAGGCGTCTGCGCTGCTTCTCCGCTGGAGGAGTTACCGTAGGGCTCGCAATCTGCGAGTTTTAATTGTTTATTTATTTTTCTCCCTGTTATGTTGTCCTCTGTGCTTCCAAAGCTCGGCATGGATTCGG
>NW_011385259.1:0-704 GCF_000754665.1 Bison bison bison
ACGTAGGTTCAACCTATGGATCACAAATCAATTGTTACTCTGAAAAGCCTTTGCTGACACCCAGGTTTTGGTGAGGGAACAGGTCCCACAATAAGTTTTCAAAGGATCTGGCTGTGATGTATCATTAAATTCCTCTCAGTGAAAGCAGGAACTCTGTGTCTTCTTCTCTCCGCATTCTATTTACAGAAATTTATTACACACCTCCTAGCTCATCGTAGGTGCTCAGTATTTACTTAGTGTGTGAAAGACAGAAAAGATCTTGGAGGACTGAAGGTGTCACTTGGCTCGGCACTTTTGATCTCTTTGTATATTTGGCGATTCAATTCTTTCTTTCGTGGGTTGATGTGTACACTATAAGCAAGGCAAAATATAAGGCATTAATACGTATCCATAAATATAGGTTCTTGCTTTCAAGGAACTCGTACAGCAGATTTCTACAAGTTAGGGCTTTTCAAATGCTCTAGAAGTATGTGAAGGTTCAGTATGATTCATTTTCACTACAAAGAAAAATCGTTTGACTTCCATAGCAAAGGTGGAGACCTGCCAACGTTGAGTCCAATACTTATACCTTGACCATTTCAGGCAAGACTTGTGGTTCCTTCTGGAGGTGTGTGGCACTTGCAGAAATGTGAAGATTTTCCAATGTGCTCAGACTTTGCTGTCATTTTTAAACATCAAGAAAGCTTCCAGGTCTCCCAGCACAC
>NW_011385260.1:0-591 GCF_000754665.1 Bison bison bison
AATTCAATTCACAGCGACAACAAGCAATCACTAGGGAACAGATAGAATGGCCACCACGAAAAAGTCTGGAAAAAGAAACCGCTGACCCAAATGGGGAGAAAGGGAAGCCCTCCTATGTTGTCGCTGGGATCCTACATTTCAGTTTGCTACTTGTGAAGCATTTGGATTACAATTCCATTTGCTAGACCATAGGGTTTCAGTCAATTTCCCCCTCTCTCATCTACTAAAGTGCACTAACTCTATTTTTGGAGTCACCAAGCAGGTGTCACACATGCAGGACATTCTTCCCTCCCTTTTAAATCAATAACTGTATACATGGAAAGGAAGAAAAGGAATAGCTGTTTAATAAGCAGCTATAATTGTGATCCAACTTCTTGGCTGGTTATTTCTCACACCCTGGGCTGGGGAACTGAGGTTTTAGCCTAAGGCAACAGCTTCAAACACATCGTTTAATTACCTTCTTTTGGTTGCCTGATGTCTGTGAGTTTTGTGTTCGGCCCCATAGGATTCCCCACTCCAAAGATGCAAATGAAATCGTTGCTGTAGGAATTTGAGTGGTTCCTACAATGAGAAATCTGCTTACCTTTCTTG
>NW_011385261.1:0-627 GCF_000754665.1 Bison bison bison
TGCCTGGGAGTGGGACTGCTGAATATGGTACTTCTAGTTTTAGTTCCTTTAGGAACCTCCATACTCTTTTCCATAGTGGCTCTACCAACTCACATTCCTACTAACGGTGGAGGCGAGTTCCCTTTTCTCCACATCCTTTCCAGCATTTGTTATCTACAGACTTTTCCATGAGGACCATTCTGACTAATGTGAAGTGGAACCTCGTTGTAGTTTGGAGTTGAGTCTGTCCAATCATGAGTGATGTGGAGCAAGATGACCTTTTTAAAATGCAGATGCAATTCTATCACCTCCCTGCTCCAACTGCTCTTGTATTTTCCCATCATAGTGAAGATATGACCAAATCCCTTCATTGCTTGGTCCCCCCTTTCTTCTCTGATTTCTTTTCACTGGAATGCCCTCTGCACTCTTTTGGTTCCATCCCATAGGGCTATTTTTCATTTCTTGAATGTACTAAGGTTCCCTTGTCATGTAGCCTTCCAAGATGCTATTTTACCTGCCTGAAATTCTTCCTGCATCTCAACCCTGGTTGACATTGGTTCAACCTATGGATCTCAACTCAATTATTAGTCTGAAAAGCCTTCTCTGACACCCAGTTTTGGTGAGGGAAGAGGCCCCTATAGAAGTTCT
>NW_011385262.1:0-710 GCF_000754665.1 Bison bison bison
ATGGATTAATTGGGATATAGCCCCATCAGAAGTTAAAGATCTACATTTTACAAGTCTGTATATATTCTCAGTTTACGACTATGACCAGCTCCCAAATTTTTCTGTAACTCCAAGTTTTGAGGTCAAGTGCATGTCTATGTCCACACCGGCCTTGCTTGGGCTCACACACACACATGTGAGAAAGAACAGGTAGGTGGCAAAACATGGGGTGTACTTGTTAGGGAAAGAAATGCATGCAATTTTTTAAGAATAAGTTACTAAACTCACTTTCTATGCAGTTCTTTATCTCTTTCATAATGCGTCTCTGGTGTCAGACTAAACCTGGAGTCTTTTTTTTTTTGCTTTGCTTTGCTTTTTTTTTTTCCAGTTTGACAAATGGATGGACACTCAGAGGAGAAGAATCCTGACAGTCCTGTTAGAACGCTGCTCCCTGTCACAGCAAAAGTTCTGCTGTTGAAAGCTTCAGGAGAAAATTCCAGCAGAAGCTCTGGATTTTATGACCAAGCTCCCAAAGGTGTTATCTTTATACATCTTTTCTTTCCTGGACCCCCAAAGCCTTTGTCACTGTGCACAGGCACAGATAAAGAAGCAGGGTTCGGTGTTTTGTAAAGACAGCCTAGAAAACACTGAACCTTGAGGGAAAAAAGAAAGCATGCATACAAAACCGAGCACCGACAAGATGCTCACCGCATTTTGTTTGCACAGTTTGG
>NW_011385263.1:0-762 GCF_000754665.1 Bison bison bison
GAGATTGGTCTCTAGGCCATACAGGAGACGAAGGCCCTCAAGTCGCGATGACGGGGGAGGCTCGGGGTTGTTCTCGAGCGGCAGCCCCAGTGTGCGGTTTCTCCCTAGGTACGACGGCGAGGTCAGTGAGCCTCTCGTGGGGCGCCAAGGAAGTCGGGTCTCCATGCGAATGGCGAGGGGGAGTGCGTCATTGCTCTCAAGTCATAGTAGGGGAATCTGGCCTCGAGACGTGTTGAAGAAGGTCTCTCGAGGTCTTTCTCGGATTGAGGCAGGACACCCTGGGTTCCCTTGACTTGTGCAGGTGACCTCAGGGGACTTCTCATGGTGACTCTGAGAAGTCAGGGAAACTGGAGGTGGGAGGGGCCTCTCGGCACTCCACTGGGTTTGCTGCGTTGGAAGAGGGCCTCATCTCCAGTTCAGGCAGGAACCTCAGGGTTCCTCTGATTTCAGACTCCGATCCCAGGGTCCCTGGATACTTGGGAAAGGAGAGTCAGGCCTCGTCTTGGGTTGAGGCATGGAACTCCGCTTGCCTCTCGAGGTGTTCCCGGGGAGACAGGCCACTTGTCGAGTGGTATTTGGAACCTGGGGGTCTTTTCCCGACGATGCACGGACGAGTCACTGCCCCTTCGTGTTGACTTCATTCACAGGGTGGAGTTCGAAGAGGTGTCCGGGCATCGGGTTCTTATCAAGAGGGGGACCGGGTAATCGGGGGTCCTTCGGAATGTGGAACCCCCACGAGGCCACGTCTGGAATGTCGTCGTG
>NW_011385264.1:0-849 GCF_000754665.1 Bison bison bison
ATCTATTTCCCATGAAGTGATGGGACCAGATGCCATGATCTTCGTTTTCTGAATGTTGAGCTTTAAGCCAACTTTTTCACTCTCCTCTTTCACCTTCATCTAAGAGGCTTTTGAGTTCCTCTTCACTTTCTGCCATAAGGGTGGTGTCATCTGCATATCTGAAGTTACTGATATTTCTTCCGGCAATCTTGATTCCAGCTTGTGTTTCTTCCAGCCCAGCGTTTCTCATGATGTACTCTGCATATAAGTTAAATAAACAGGGTGACAATATACAGCCTTGACATACTCTTTTCCCAATTTGGAACCAGTCTGTTGTTCCATGTCCAGTTCTAACTGTTGCTTCCTGACCTGCAAACAAATTTCTCAAGCGACAGATCAGGTGGTCTCGTATTCCCATCTCTTTCAGAATTTTCCACAGTTTATTGTGATCCACATAGTCAAAGGCTTTGGCATAGTCAATAAAGCAGAAATAGATGTTTTTCTGGAACTCTCTTGCTTTTTCCATGATCCAGTGGATGTTGGCAATTTGATCTCTGGTTCCTCTGCCTTTTCTAAAACCAGCTTGAACATCAGGAAGTTCACGGTTCACATATTGCTGAAGCCTGGCTTGGAGAATTTTAAGCATTACCTTACTAGCGTGTGAGATGAGTGCAATCGTGCAGTAGTTTGAGCATTCTTTGGCATTGCCTTTCTTTGGGATTGGAATGAAAACTGACCTTTTCCAGCCCTGTGGCCACTGCTGAGTTTTCCAAATTTGCTGGCATATTGAGTGGAGCACTTTCACAGCATCATCTTTCAGGACCTGGAACAGCTCACTGGAATTCCATCACCTCCACTAGTCTTTGTTCG
>NW_011385265.1:0-722 GCF_000754665.1 Bison bison bison
TTACGAAGCAACAGTTAGAACTGGACATGGAACAACAGACTGGTTCCAAATAGGGAAAGAAGTACGTCAAAGCTGTATATTGTCACCCTGCTTATTTAACTTATATGCAGAGTACATCATGAGAAACGCTGGGCTGGAAGAGGCACAAGCTGGAATCAAGACTGCCAGGAGAAATATCAATAACCTCAGATATGCAGATGACACCACCCTTATGGCAGAAAGTGAAGAGGAGCTAAAGAGCCTCTTGATGAAAGTGAAAAAGGAGAGTGAAAAGCTTGGCTTAAAGCTCAACATTCAGAAAACTAAAATCATGCATCTGATCCCATCACTTTATGGGAAGTAGATGGGGAAACAGTGGAAACAGTGGAAACAGTGTCAGACTTTATTTTTTGGGGCTTCAAAATCACTGCAGATGGTGATTGCAGCCATGAAATTAAAAGACGCTTACTCCTTGGAAGAAAAGTTATGACCAACCTAGATAGCATATTCAAAAGCAGAGACATTACTTTGCCAACAAAGGTCCGTCTAGTCAAGGCTATGGTTTTTCCTGTGGTCATGTATGGATGTGAGAGTTGGACTGTGAAAAGCTGAGCACTGAAGAATTGATGCTTTTGAACTGTGGTATTGGAGAAGACTCTTGAGAGTCCCTTGGACTGCACGGAGATCCAACCAGTCCATTCTAAAGGGATCAGTACTGGGTGTTCATTGGAAGGACTGACGCT
>NW_011385266.1:0-808 GCF_000754665.1 Bison bison bison
CTAGAAAAACCACGTGGTTTCCCCGTCATCGCAAGATGAAGCCCTTTCCCGCTACAGCGTCTCAGGAGAAGTCCCACGTGAGGAATTGGAGGTCGAAACGGTACTTGGCACCCTTGATGCGCCCCCACAAAGTTCCCCGGCATCCCGGTCTCCCTGGAGAGGAACACCGAGGTTTTCCGGCACCACTTCCTCTGAGCCCCTTCTACCCTCCTGATCTCCATAGGAGGGTCGACTCCCCTGCTTTGTCCGGAAGGGGTTCCCGACCTTCCGGTCGCACCTCAGGATGAGGCCGGTCTCACGACGACATTCCAGACGTGGCCTCGTGGCTGCTTCCACGTTGCGAAGCACCCCGATTTAACGGTCCCCGCTTGGTAAGAACCCGATGCCCGGACACCTCTCCGAACTCCACCCTGTGAATGAAGTCAACACGAAGGGGCAGTGACTCGCCCGTGCGTCGTCCAGAAAAACCCCCAGGTTCCAAATACAGCTCGACAAGTGGCCTGTCTCCCCGGGGACAGCTCGAGAGGCAAGCGGAGTTCCATGCCTCAACCCAAGACGAGGCCTGACTCTCCTGTCCCCAGTCTGCAGGGACCCTGCGATCGGAGTCTGAAATCAGAGGAACCCTGAGGTTCCTGCCTCAGCTGGAGATGAGGCCCTCTTCCAATGCACCAAACCCCGTGGAGTCCCGAGAGGCCTCTCCCACCTCCAGTTTCCCTGACATCTCAGAGCCACCATGAGAAGCCCCTTGAGGTCACCTGCACAAGTCGAGGGAAGCCAGGGTTTCCTGCCTCAACCCGAGAAAGACCTC
>NW_011385267.1:0-567 GCF_000754665.1 Bison bison bison
GGTCCACCTGAATAATTCATGCCTACATTAAGTTTGTTGGAGTCATTAGTAAAAGGAAAACATAAGGCAAGGGTGGATAAGCTAAAACAGAATAAGTAGAATTATTTTCTGGTTGGAGTTCACGCTGCAGCAGCCCTGTCAGTCTCGCCGGGATCTCAATGTTTATCTTGTTTCCCCTGCTGGCCGGCGCCGCGCTGGTCTGGACGGCACTTTGTGGGTGCACTCTCTTCTCTGGCCCTCACTCGCTGCACAAACTTCTTTGCTCTAGGTCGCGGGGTGCAGCGAGGAGGGTGCGGGGCGAGGCTGGAGGCGCAGAGGCGAGAGCTGCCTAGTGGGCGGGGCAAGCGAGTGCGCTCCGCGAACCTGGCCTGTCTGGAACCCAAATTGGTGAATCTGCGTCCTGTGGAAAAATACAAGCACATCCTCGACCGCTAGTTAATAATGAGTCAGGACCCTTCCATTGTCCTGAGAGAAGGTCCTTCATTTGACTAATGGCTTTGCATTCAATTGCTCTGGGCACCAATGGCGAAGCATTGCAGTAGTTACTGGCGGAATCGGCATTTAAAA
>NW_011385268.1:0-761 GCF_000754665.1 Bison bison bison
ATCGGGTTCTTATCAAGAGGGGACCGGGAAATCGGGGTCCTTCGGAATGTGGAACCACCCACGAGGCCACGTCTGGAATGTCGTCGTGAGACCGGCCTCATCCTGAGGTGCGACCGGAAGGTCGGGAACCCCTTCCAGACAAAGCAGAGGAGTCGACCCTCCTGTCCAGATGAGGAGGGTACAAGAGGCTCAGAGGAAGTGGTGCCGGAAAACTTCGGTGTTCCTCTCGAGGGAGACCGGGATGTCGGGGCACTTTGTGGGTCGCATCAAGGGTGACAAGTACCGTTTCGAACTCCAATTCCTAAAGTGGGACTTCTCCTGGGACGCTGTAGCGGCACAGGGATACATCTTGCGATGACGGGGAAACCACGTGGTTTTTCTCGAGGTGTAGCAGGATTCTCGAATTACGACGGGGATTCAGGATGCCTCTTGTGTTGTCCCAGGGAAGTCCAATCTTCCATTCGAGTTGCGAAGGAAAGCTGGGGATTGCTCTCGAGTGATTTCAGGGCCAATAGACCTCATCTAGGCTTCTGTCCAGAAGCAAATGTTCCTCTCCAGGGGCGACAGGGATCTCCGGGTTGCATTCCAGACACACCCGGGGAGACAGGCATTCATGTCGAGTGGAAGCAAAGAACCCCGCTCTGCTCTCGAGTCGCGACGGGTATCTCTTGGAGTTCACTGGGTGGACTAAAGGGAGTCAAGCCTCCTGAGACGTTGGAGAGAGGTCGAGAGAATGGTCTCTAGGCCATACAGGAGACGAA
>NW_011385269.1:0-694 GCF_000754665.1 Bison bison bison
CTCAACCCGAGAAAGACCTCGAGAGACCTTCTTCAACACGTCTCGAGGCCAGATTCCCCTACTATGACTTGAGAGCAATGACGCGCTCCCCCTCGCCATTCACATGGAGACCCGACTTCCTTGGCGCCCCACGAGAGACTCACTGACCTCGCCGTCGTAGCTCGCGAGAAACCAGACACTGGGGCCGCCGCTCGAGAACAACCCCGAGCCTCCCCCGTCATCGCGACTTGAGGGCCTTCGTCTCCTGTATGGCCTAGAGACCAATCTCTCGACCTCTCTCCAAACGCCTCAGGAGGCTTGACTCCCTTTAGTAAACCCAGTGAGCTCCAAGAGATACCCGTCGCGACTCGAGAGCAGAGCGGGTTTCTTTGTTTCCACTCGAGATGCATGCCTGTCTCCCCGGGTGCATCTGCAATGCAACCCCGAGATCCCTTTCGCCCCTGGAGAGGAACACTGGCTTCTGGACACAAGCCTAGATGAGGTCTGTTGGCCCTGCAGTCACTCGAGAGCAATCCCCAGCTTTCCTTCGCAACTCGAATGGAAGATTGGACTTCCCTGGGCCAACACAAGAGGCATCCTGAATTCCCCGTCGTAACTCGAGAATCCTGCCGCAACTCTAGAAAATCCACGTGTTTCCCCCGTCATCGCAAGATGGAGCCCTTTCCCGCTACAGTGTCTCAGGAGAAGTCCCACG
>NW_011385270.1:0-573 GCF_000754665.1 Bison bison bison
ACGTGTCCGAGACGCCGAGGCAGCGGAGACAC
This sequence comes from Bison bison bison, assembly GCF_000754665.1. Taxonomy (NCBI): domain Eukaryota; kingdom Metazoa; phylum Chordata; class Mammalia; order Artiodactyla; family Bovidae; genus Bison; species Bison bison. Next base: position 33 of record NW_011385270.1, read on the forward strand.
TGGATCTGAGACCTCCAGGTCCCGCCGAAGATCTGACGGATGACGGTGGTGTCCTCGGAGGCATGGCCCGACGGCTGGGATGCACTCAAGCACCCTTGCTGCATGGCATTCAGAGTGAACATCAGAAACTCGTGGGCATCTTCCTGCTGGTGTCTGTGGAAGCCCGCCAGCAGGTCCTTGCGGGGCCGGATCACCTCTCCCGCGTGAAGGAGGGCTCGGGTCACGTGAGCTCGCATGGCACAGAGCGTGCAGGCGCTGCGGGCCGGACAGAGGGTGGCGTGCTGCTGGGACACCATCCAGCTGGCCAGGGGCGCGTGTGGCTCAGACACTGCAGCGCCGCATTCACGTAGCAGGTGTTCCCCAGGTTCTGAAGCCCAGCCCCCACCCCCACGGCCCCTTCCAACTCAGGGCGCCTTTCTGGCCAGGCGTCAGCCCTGCTGACCCAGGAGCCAAGTCACCCCGCTGGGGACGCCCAAGCGCCGGCGACGGCCCCTCAGGCACAGAGGGTCCCCGAAAGGGCATCCGCACCAGCGGTGCTGGG
>NW_011385271.1:0-771 GCF_000754665.1 Bison bison bison
ATCTCCTGCAGTCCAAGGGTTTCTCAAGAGTCTTCTCCAAAATCACAGTTCAAAAGCATCATTTATTCTTCTCAGCTTTCTATATAGTCCAACTGTCACATTCATATATGACTACTGGAGAAACAGTAGGCTTGACTAGACAGACATTTGTTGGCAAAGTAATGTCTCTGCTTTTTAATAGACAGTGTAGGTTGCTCATAAATTTTCTTTCAAAGAGGAAGCATCTTTAATTTCATGGATACAGTCACCATCTGCAGTGATTTGGACCCACCATCCACCAATAAAATAAATAAGGTCTAACATTGTTTCCCTATCTATTTGGCATGAAGTGATGGGACCAGATACCATGATCTTAGTTTTCTGAATGTTGAATTTTAAGTCATTTTTTCACTCTTTTTCACTTTCATTAAGAGACTTTTAGATCTTCCGTTTTTTCTGTCATAAGGGTGGTGTCATCTGCATGTTTATATTTATTGATATTTCTTGGCGCAAGCTTGATTCCAGCTTGTACTTCATACAACCCAGTGTTTCTCATGATGTATTATGCATATAAATTAAATAAGCAGGGTGACAATACAGCCTTGACCTACTCCATTTCCTATTTGAACCAGCCTGCTCTTCTATGCCTTGTTCTAACTGTTTCTTACTGACCTGCATCCAGATTTATCAAGAGACAGCCCAGGTGGTCTGATATTCCCATTTCTTGTAGAATTTTTCAGTTTGTTGTGATCCATAGAGTCAAAGTCTTTGGCATAGTCAATAAAGCAGAAA
>NW_011385272.1:0-825 GCF_000754665.1 Bison bison bison
TGCTTGGGGGCTAGTGCACTGGGGATGACCCAGAGGGGGTGGTATGGGGAGGGAGGAGGGAGGAGGGTTCAGGATGGGGAACACATATATACCTGTGGCAAATTCATTTCAATATTTGGCAAAACCAATACAATATTGTAAAGTTGAAAATAAAATTAATTAAAAAAAATAAAGGGCACTTAGTAGTGACATTTATAATGACTCCTACCAAATATATCTCACTAGTACCATAAAGATTCCCCTTTAACAATGTTTCTCTACCATGTCTTCTCTGTATAGTATTTGGTACTTTTTCACTACTCAGAGGTGATAACTCATTAGCATAGTTGGATTATCTATGTAATACACTGGGCTTCTCAGGTGGCACTGTTGTTAAGAATCTTTCAGCAAAGGCAGGAGTCAAAGGAGATGTGATTTGGGAAGATCCCCTGGAGGAGGAAATGGCAACTCACTCCAGAATTCTTGCCTGGAAAATTCCAAGGACAGAGGAACTTGTTGGGCTATGGTCTCCGGGATCACAAAAGGTGAAGCTAAAAGAGTTCTTAGTAATTCACTATAATGAGTGTATTTCATGTGCTTTTAAATTAAATACTGAGAACTGTATTTACCTGTTGGTATTTTCTTCCAGATATGGTGTGCTATTTGACATCTTTCATCCACACAAAAGAGTTAGCAATTTTGGTTTTTGTTTTCATTTCTGTATTTATGTATTTATTTATTTTATTCTTATTATTTTTTACTTTACACTATTGTAGTGGTTCGCCATACATCAACATGCATCCGCCACAGGTGTACACATTTCCCCCATCCTGAACCCCCTCCTAC
>NW_011385273.1:0-870 GCF_000754665.1 Bison bison bison
AAAGAACCCCGCTCTGCTCTCTAATCGCGACGGGTATCTCTTGGAGCTCACTGGGTGGACTCAAGGGAGTCAAGCCTCCTGAGGCGTTTGGAGAGAGGTCGCGAGATTGGTCTCTAGGCCATGCAGGAGGCGAAGGCCCTCATCTCTCGATGACGGGGGAATCTCGGGGTTGTTCTCGAGCGGCGGCCCCAGTGTGCGGTTTCTCACGAGGTACGACGGCGAGGTCAGTGAGCCTCTCATGGGGCGCCAGGGAAGTCGGGTCTCCATGCGAGTGGCGAGGGGGAGCGCGTCACTGCTCCTGAGCCATGCTAGGGGAATCTGGCCTCGAGACGTGTTGAAGTAGGTCTCTCGAGGTCTTTCGCGGGGTGAGGCAGGAAACCCTGGGTTCCCTCGACTTGTGCAGGTGACCTCAGGGAGCTTCTCATGGTGGCTCTGAGAAGCCAGGGAAACTGGAGGTGGGAGGGGCCTCTCGGGACTCCACTGGGTTTGGTGCATTGGAAGAGGGCCTCATCTCCAGTTGAGGCAGGAACCGCAGGGTACCTCTGATTTCAGACTCCGATCGCAGGGTCCCTGCAGACTGGGGACAGGAGAGTCAGGCCTCGTCTTGGGTTGAGGCATGGAACTCCGCTTGCCTCTCGAGATGTCCCCGGGGAGAGAGGCCGCTTGTCGAGCTGTATTTGGAACCTGGGGTTTTTTCCGAACGACGCTCGGAAAAACTGCCCCTTCGTGTTGACTTCATTCACAGGGTGGAGTTCGGAGAGGTGTCCGGGCATCGGGTTCTTATAAAGAGGGGACCGGGAAATCGGGGTCCTACGGAATGTGGAACCACCCACGAGGCCACGCCTGGAATGACTTCGTGAGACCGGCCTC
>NW_011385274.1:0-537 GCF_000754665.1 Bison bison bison
TGGGACTCCAGCGCCACGTCCGAGGCAAGCAGGCTCCACACCTGGGTGCCATGCCTTCAGTTTCATGGGCCCCGGGCTGGCCCCCCTAGGTTTGTCTGAGGGGCAGTTGGGAGGTCCACCTGTATCCCAAGCAGCTCCCCGGACTGGCTGGTCAGAGCAACAAGCAGCCTCTTTGAATGTGGGGAAGCCCTGGTTCCTACCCACTGCCTATGGGCGACCACCTCTGGCCCTGCTCCCAAGGAGGTGGGTGCCCGGATCAGCAGATGGGGCCACACAGACACACACTCGATGCCAGAGACGGGACTGGTGGAGAAAGGCAGTGCTGGCCCCCGCCCAAGCCACGTCTCCTGCCCAGACGCCGCCTCCCTGTCAGCACAGGCACCCGCTGCAGCTCCTTGTTCTTTGCCTCCAGTTGGGCCTCCATCTGGCGCAGCCTATCCTCAATGCTGCTGTGTCTCTCTCTCCTGCCTGTCGGCCAAGAACAGCGTCAGCTCCGCTCACAACAACCCTGTCCTGACAGCACGCGGGCTGTGATCG
>NW_011385275.1:0-518 GCF_000754665.1 Bison bison bison
TCATTACCATCATCACCATCACACCACCATCATCACCATCATCACCATCACCACCATCTCCACCATCATCACCATCACCACCATCTCCACCATCATCACCATCATCACCATCACCACCATCTCCACCATCATTACCACTATTACCACCACCACCATCATTACTATCACTACCACCACCATCATCATTACCATCATCACCACAATCACCACCACCACCATCTCCACCATCATCACCATCATCACCATCACCACCACCACCACCATCATTACCATCATCACCACAATCACCACCACCACCCTCTCCACCATCATTACCATCATCACCATCACCACCACCATCACATCATCACCATTTTCACCATCATCATCACATTACCACCACCACTATCATCACCAGGAATTGGCAAACTATACCCCATCAGACAAATTCAACCCACAAGCAAGAAAGATTTTATACATCTTTAAATGACTGAAGATAAGAGTATATTCCATGATGCATGAAAACTGAGAAATTAAAA
>NW_011385276.1:0-700 GCF_000754665.1 Bison bison bison
GAGGCTACTATGAAATGTCAATTAAACTAGCCAAACTTTCAGAGCTTAGTACTCTATCTTCCTGCCTTAGGGAGCTTTTGTATTCAATTTATGTTAAATAAAACAGCCAACTTGGCAGCAGAGTTAGATTAACAAATTATAATGAACTTTATTTTTTGGCTTAAAAAAATAAGGTGAGCTAATATTCCTGGAGAATAAATTTCAGAGAGATTAAAGATTTTGAGAGAGGTTATTTGTTTGTAACCATTTCAAGTTGAGCAGGAGAAAAAGAATGTGCCCACTAGCTTGTTTGAATTAAATAGAAGTGTAAAAGGAACTTGACCAAAAACTAATAGTGGTTTTGTTTAACATTTCTTTTATTAACATTTAATATTTTATTAGGAGGAACTTGATGTCAGAAGCCAAAAGGAGCCACAGCACAGCTGTGGGCCTGAAATTTAAATGTCTTCCATTTGACCCATTTATATTTATTTTTTCCTTCCTTCCTTCCTTCCTTCCTCATAGCGCATGCGCACACACAGACACACACGGCTAATTAAGTCCGCTTGCCTCAAAGCCCAGTTGTTTGATTATGCAGCTGAGGCTACCATCACTCCAAGAAAACCCTGTGATCCACTCTCCACCAAAGGGGGATTAGGGAACTTTCTGGAAAGCCACAGGGGTAGGAGCATCTTTTGCTAATTGTAGACTTTAAATGTTT
>NW_011385277.1:0-764 GCF_000754665.1 Bison bison bison
ATTTGTTTTTTGTTTTTCTTTTTTTAGAAAAGATTCCGAAAAATGAGGGAAACAGGAAGCCCAGAGGTGCCCCTGTAGTTTGGCGAAGGCCTTAGGAGGTCACTTGGAAATGCTGCTGGCTGTGAGGGGGGGAGGGGGCAGATGTGCACAGAGCTGTGCAGGCTTGTCCTTTGCATGGATGTTCTTCGTAGAAATCCACCTCGGAGCCATCTCCTGATGTGTAAGAATTTCCCAGACAAACCTTGAGCTAAGCAATGCGTTTTTTCCTAGGAAATGTTGGTCTTCAGCGATGTTCAAAGCCTGTGTATTTCGGCTAGACTCTGGCTTCAGGTCGGTTCCCCCAAAAGGCTCAGAGCGACCTGAACCAACAGTAAGTTTTCCCCTACCTTGTTCTCCTCATCTATGTGAAGAGTATACTTTAAGAGTATCCTGGCACATACATGTACTGCCTCACCCCTACTCAGTCATGTGTTCCAAGAACTTCTGTCCGTTGATTTATTGTTTTGGGTAACATTGAATCGTTTTGACTATGCTGGGCTTTGCTGCTCGCTGGAAGTTGCTAGGACCTCTGGACTGCAGTCTCCCATCTCTTGCTGACCTCTTGTTGACCTCTGCAGAATCCTGGTTGGTGGGAGCTTGTTAGTTCCTTGTTCCTTACCCGGACCTCCTGTGGTAAGTGTTTTCTCTCCTCTGTGGCCTGGTAAGGGTAGGTGGTCATTGGCATCCCAAAGGTGGCTAGAAGTCAATGATTTAGGCAGGCTTGT
>NW_011385279.1:0-535 GCF_000754665.1 Bison bison bison
TGAAACGACCTAGCAGCAGCAGCAGCAGCAGTGCATAGATATCAAAAAGGGTTTAGAACAGTCAGGTAGGATCACACAAGTCCCCGTGAAACAATAATACTTCTCCACTTAGCCAAAGCTAACAAAAGATTTCTGTTCTAGGTCAACCTAGAAGAGATCACGGAAGAGGTAAAGAAACTTAAAATCCATTAGCAAAGGACAGTTCAACCTCTCAAGAAACCTTGTGCTAGGCACAACACTCTTTTCTGGGGGTCCACTTTCCCTACAACCTCCTTATCCCATTCTGTACCCATTCCTTTGCTTCTCCCATCCTGAAACTGTCCACCTGGAAGAAAGAACGACGTCGTTTTCCTTCAGAAAATGCGATTTCATGCCACATACCTTCTTTTAATACCAAGTCATACATTTCCCTTCAGCAACCAAGAACTGACTTTTATATTGGTATTCGACAGATTGGTGAACATACCTATCAGTGATAGTAGCGCCCCTCCCCTCCCCCGCACGCACGCACGCACGTACACACACACACACACAC
>NW_011385280.1:0-923 GCF_000754665.1 Bison bison bison
CTCGAGAATCCCGCCGCAACTCGAGAAAAGCCACGTGGTTCCCCCGTCATCGCAAGATGAAGCCCTTTCCCGCTACAGCGTCTCAGGAGAAGTCCCACGTTAGGAATTGGAGGTCGAAACGGTACTTGGCACCCTTGATGCGCCCCACCAGGTTCCCCGGCATCCCGATCTCCCTGGAGAGGAACCCCGAGGTTTTCCGGCACCACTTCCTCTGAGCCCCTTCTACCCTCCTGATCTCGACAGGAGGGTCGACTCCCCTGCTTTGTCTGGAAGGGGTTCCCGACCTTCCGGTCGCACCTCAGGATGAGGCCGGTCTCACGACGACATTCCAGACGTGGCCTCGGGGGTGCTTCCACATTGCGAAGCACCCCGATTTCCCGGTCCCTCTTGCTAAGAACCCGATGCCCGGACACCTCTCCGAACTCCACCCTGTGAATGAAGTCAACGCGAATGGGCAGTGACTCGGCCGTGCATCATCCGGAAAACCCCAGGTTCCAAATACAGCTCGACAAGTGGCCTCTCTCCACGGGTTCACCTCGAGAGGCACGCGGAGTTCCATGCCTCACCCAAAACGAGGCCTGACTCTCCTGTCCCCAGTCTGCAGGGACCTTCCGATCGGAGTCTGAAGTCAGAGGAACCCTGAGGTTCCTGCCTCAACTGGAGATGAGGCCCTCTTCCAATGCACCAAACCCAGTGGAGTGCCGAGAGGCCCCTCGCACCTCCAGTTTCCCTGACTTCTCAGAGCCACCATGAGAAGCCCCCTGAGGACACCTGCACAAGTCGAGGGAACCCAGGGTCTCCTGCCTCAACCCGAGAAAGACCTCGAGAGACCTTCTTCAACACGTCTCGAGGCCAGATTCCCCTACCATGACTCGAGAGCAATGACGCGCTCCCCCTCGCCACTCGCATGGAGACCCGACTTC
>NW_011385281.1:0-840 GCF_000754665.1 Bison bison bison
GCCTCTTGTGTTGGCCCAGGGAAGTCCAATCTTCCATTCGAGTTCCGAGGAAAGCTGGGGATTGCTCTCGAGTGACTGCAGGGCCAATAGACCTCATCTAGGCTTGTGTCCAGAAGCCAATGTTCCTCTTCAGGGGCGACCGGGGTCTCGGGGTTGCATTCCAGACGGACCCGGGGAGACAGCATTCATCTCGAGTGGAAGCAAAGAACCCCGCTCTGCTCTCGAGTCGCGACGGGTATCTCTTGGAGCTCACTGGGTTGATGGACTAAAGGGAGTCAAGCCTCCTGAGGCGTTTGGAGAGAGGTCGCGAGGTTGGCCTCTAGGCCATGCAGGAGACGAAGGCCCTCATCTCCGCGATGACGGGGGAGTCTCGGGGTGGTTCTCAAGCGGCGGCCCCAGCAGGGGGGTTTCTCACGAGGTGCGATGGCGAGGTCAGTGAGCCTCTCGTAGGGTGCCAGGGAAGTCGGGTCTCCATGCGAGTGGCGAGGGGGAGCGCGTCATTGCTCTCGAGTCATGGTAGGGGAACCTGGCCTCAAGACGTGTTGAAGAAGGTCTCTCGAGGCCTTTATCGTGTTGAGGCAGGAATCCCTGGCTTCCCTCGACTTGTGCGGGTGACCTCAAGGGGCTTCTCATGGTGGCTCTGAGAATTCAGGGAAACTGGAGGTGGGGGGTGGCCTCTCGGGACTCCACGGGGTTTGGTGCATTGGAAGAGGGCCTCATCTCCAGTTGAGGCACGAACCTCAGGGTTGCTCTGTTTCAGACTCCGATCGCAGGGTCCCTGCAGACTGGGGACAGGAGAGTCAGGCCTCGTCTTGGGTTGAGGCATGGAACTCCGCTTTC
>NW_011385282.1:0-838 GCF_000754665.1 Bison bison bison
AGTATGTAAGACAAATGCTAACAAGTATGAAAGGAGAAATTAACAATAACACAATAATAGTGGGAGACTTTAATACCCCACTCACACCTATGGATAGATCAACTAAACAGAAATTAACAAGGAAACACAAACGTTAAACAATACAATAGACCAGTTAGACCTAATTGATATCTATAGGACATTTCATCCCAAAACAATGAATTTCACCTTTTTCTCAGGCACACATGGAACCTTCTCCAGGATAGATCACATCCTGGGCCATAAATCTAGCCTTGGTAAATTCAAAAAAACAAATCATTCCAAGCATCTTTTCTGACCACAATGCAGTAAGATTAGATCTCAATTACAGGAGAAAAACTATTAAAAATTCCAACATACGGAGGCTGATCAACACGCTGCTGAATAACCAACAAATCACAGAAGAAATCAAAAAAGAAACCAAAATTTTCATAGAAACGAATGAAAATGAAGACACAACAACCCAAATCCTGTGGGACACTGTAAAAGCAGTCCTAAGGGGAAAGTTCATAGCAATACAGGCATACCTCAAGAAACAAGAAAAAAGTCAAATAAATAACCTAACTCTACACCTAAAGCAACTAGAAAAGGAAGAAATGAAGAACCCTAGGGTTAGTAGAAGGAAAGAAATCTTAAAATTAGAGCAGAAATAAATGCAAAAGAAACAGAAGAGACCATACCAAAAATCAACAAAGCCAAAAGCTGGTTCTTTGAAAGGATCAATAAAATTGACAAACCATTAGCCAGACTCATCAAGAAACAAAGGGAGAAAAATCAAATCAATAAAATTAGAAACGAAAATGGAGAGACCACAAAAGGC
>NW_011385282.1:3808-4288 GCF_000754665.1 Bison bison bison
GAAATTATTTGTGAAATGAAGTCTGAGAAACCTGCCCAGATGTAGTTATTTAATTATATGAGAAAGTGCCTAAGTGTATTAGTTTTCTATTAATGTTGAACAAATTAGTGTGTGACACATTAGTGGTTTAAAAAAAAACAGCAACACCCATTTATTATCTCAGTCCTTAGATCAAGAGCCTGGGCATGGCATGGCTGGGTGCTCTATGTAGCCTGGTAACTTTGAAGTAAAGGCACCTGGCTGCACGAGAGATCTCACCTAAACTCCGGGTTTGAGGTCCTTGGTTCCTGGCAGAATTAATATCTTTGTTCTTAAATTGAGGTCCTCATTGGGTTGCTAGCTATTGGCCAGAGGCCAGTCTTGAGCCCTTGTCACACTTCCACTCTCTCTCTTTCCAAGGAGGTCCTTTTTAACAGCTCATGTAATTAAGTCAGATGCAGGCAGGTGATTTCCTCTTTGTTAAACCTAATCTTCAAACTA
>NW_011385283.1:0-926 GCF_000754665.1 Bison bison bison
CCCTCCTGTGGAGATCAGGAGGGTAGAAGGGGCTCCGAGGAAGTGGTGCCGGAAAACCTCGGAGTTCCTCTCCAGGGAGACCGGGATGCCGGGGAACGTTTGTGGGGCGCATCAAGGGTGCCAAGTACCGTTTCGACCTCCAATTCCTAACGTGGGACTTCTCCTGACGACGCTGTAGCGGGAAAGGGCTTCATCGTTGCGATGACAGGGGAACCACGTGGTTTTTCTCGAGTTGCGGCGGGATTCTCGAGTTACGACGTGGAATTCGGGATGCCTCTTGTGTTGGCCCAGGGAAGTCCAATCTTCCATTCGAGTTGCGAAGGAAAGCTGGGATTGCTCTCGAGTGACTGCAGGGCCAATGACTCATCTAGGCTTGTGTCCAGAAGCCAATGTTCCTCTCCAGGGGCGACCGGGATCTCAGGGTTGCATTCCAGACGCACCCGGGGAGACAGGCATTCATCTCGAGTGGAAGCAAAGAACCCCGCTCTGCTCTCGAGTCGCGACGGGTATCTCTTGGAGCTCACTGGGTGGCTAAGGGAGTCAAGCTCCTGAGGCGTTTGGAGAGAGGTCGCGAGGTTGGCCTCTAGGCCATGCAGGAGACGAAGGCCCTCATCTCCGCGATGACGGGGGAGTCTCGGGGTGGTTCTCGAGCGGCGGCCCCAGGGTGCGGTTTCTCACGAGGTACGACGGCGAGGTCAGTGAGCCTCTCGTGGGGCGCCAGGGAAGTCGGGTCTCCATGCGAGTGGCGAGGGGGAGCGCGTCATTGCTCTCGAGTCATGGGAGGGGAACCTGGCCTCGAGACGTGTTGAAGAAGGTCTCTCGAGGTCCTTCTCGGGTGGAGGCAGGAAACCCTGGCTTCCCTCGACTTGTGCAGGTGACCTCAGGGGGCTTCTCATGGTGGCTCTGAGAAGTCAGGGAAACTGGAG
>NW_011385284.1:0-570 GCF_000754665.1 Bison bison bison
CCCGGGTGCGTCTGGAATGCAACCCCGAGATCCCGGTCGCCCCTGGAGAGGAACATTGGCTTCTGGACACAAGCCTAGATGAGGTCTATTGGCCCTGCAGTCACTCGAGAGCAATCCCCAGCTTTCCTTCGCAACTCGAATGGAAGATTGGACTTCCCTGGGCCAACACAAGAAGATATCCCGAATTCCCCGTCGTAACTCGAGAATCCCGCCGCAACTCGAGAAAAACCACGTGGTTCCCCCGTCATCGCAAGATGAAGCCCTTTCCCGCTACAGCGTCTCAGGAGAAGTCCCACGTTAGGAATTGGAGGTCGAAACGGTACTTGGCACCCTTGATGCGCCCCCACCAAGTTCTCCGGCATCCCGGTCTCCCTGGAGAGGAACACCGAGGTTTTCCGGCACCACTTCCTCTGAGCCCCTTCTACCCTCCTGATCTCCACAGGAGGGTCGACTCCCCTGCTTTGTCTGGAAGGGGTTCCCGACCTTCCGGTCGCACCTCAGGATGAGGCCGGTCTCACGACGACATTCCAGACGTGGCCTCGTGGGTGCTTCCACATTGCGAAGCACCCC
>NW_011385285.1:0-597 GCF_000754665.1 Bison bison bison
AGTAGGGGAATCTGGCCTCGAGACGTGTTGAAGAAGGTCTCTCGAGGTCTTTCTCGGGTTGAGGCAGGACACCCTGGGGTCCCTCGACTTGTGCAGGTGACCTCAGGGGGCTTCTCATGGTGGCTCTGAGAAGTCAGGGAAACTGGAGGTGATAGGGGCCTCTCGGCACTCCACTGGGTTTGGTGCATTGGAAGAGGGCCTCGTCTCCAGTTGAGGCAGGAACCTCAGGGTTCCTCTGATTTAAGACTCCGATCCCAGGGTCCCTGCAGACTTGGGAAAGGAGAGTCAGGCCTCGTCTTGTGTTGAGGCATGGAACTCCGCTTGCCTCTCGGGGTGTTCCCGGGGAGACAGGCCACTTGTCGAGCGGTATTTGGAACCTGGGGGTTTTTTCCCGACGATGCACGGGCGAGTCACTACCCCTTCGTGTTGACTTCATTCACAGGGTGGAGTTGGAAGAGGTGTCCGGGGCATCGGGTTCTTATCAAGAGGGGACCGGGAAATCGGGGTCCTTCGGAATGTGGACCGACCCACGAGGCCACGTCTGGAATGTCGTCGTGAGACCGGCCTCATCCTGAGGTGCGACCGGAAGGTCGGGAA
>NW_011385286.1:0-625 GCF_000754665.1 Bison bison bison
GAGATACCCGTCGCGACTCGAGAGCAGAGCGGGGTTCTTTGCTTCCACTCGACATGAATGCCTGTCTCCCCGGGTGTTTCTGGAATGCAACCCTGAGATCCCTGTCACCCCTGGAGAGGAACACTGGCTTCTGGACACAAGCCTAGATGAGGTCTGTTGGCCCTGCAGTCACTCGAGAGCAATCCCCAGCTTTCCTTCGCAACTCGAATGGAAGATTGGACTTCCCTGGGCCAACACAAGAGGCATCCTGAATTCCCCGTCGTAATTCGAGAATCCTGCTACGCCTCGAGAAAAACCACGTGGTTCCCCCGTCATCGCAAGATGTAGCCCTGTGCCGCTACAGCGTCTCAGGAGAAGTCCCACTTTTAGGAATTGGAGTTCGAAACGGTACTTGTCACCCTTGATGCGACCCACAAAGTGCCCCGACATCCCGGTCTCCCTCGAGAGGAACACCGAAGTTTTCCGGCACCACTTCCTCTGAGCCTCTTCTACCCTCCTGATCTGGACAGGAGGGTCGACTCCTCTGCTTTGTCTGGAAGGGGTTCCCGACCTTCCGGTCGCACCTCAGGATGAGGCCGGTCTCACGACGACAGTCCAGACGTGGCCTCGTGGGTGGTTCCACATT
>NW_011385287.1:0-961 GCF_000754665.1 Bison bison bison
CCTTGAGCCCAAAGGCAGGCCTTTCTGCGACCGCCAGGTTGTGCCAACAGAGGCGGACTAGTGGTTCCCTGCTCCACGCAGTCCCAGTTCCCTGACCTGTGGTCCGCACCCCTCCGCCGCGCCCACTGGATGCCGATCCTTGGGGACCCAGGAGCGCACGCATTGGGCGTTCCCAGCCGCCACGGCGACCCCCGAGAGGACAACGGGGAAGCCCTCCCCCACCCCCGCCAGGAGCCGACCCCCGCCCCGCGCCGCCCCGCCCCTGTCATGCTCCCGGTGCCTTCCCAGCCGCAGTGGGGATCCCCGGAGCACAACTGGGACCGCCCCCCATCCCCGCCGCGACCCGGTTCCCGACCCGCGCCGCCCGGCTTCGCCCCGCCCCGGGCGCGCTCCCGGTGCGCTGCCCACCTTCACCACGGGCTCCCGGTGAGCCCCGCCCCCACGCCCGGTTCCAGGAGAGCCTCTGGGACCTCGCTCCCGCCGCCCGTTGAAACGGGAGGACAATCCATCCAGCCCACAGAGGCAATCCAAGCTGTCTAGAATTCAGGGATCAAACGAGGGCTACGGAAAGGAAAGATGACCTGACCTAGGAGGGCCATGATATTCTCTAGAACCGGACAAAGTTGGTTTGCAAGGAAACTTGATTCCTTGGAACCCGGAAGCTGGTTCTTTTCATATGCAATTCCAAACCATGAGCTCCTTCCCAAAGCCTGCCTGGCCGCCAGCCCCACCCCCCACTCCCCCACGAAAAAACGGCTACAAAGAAATCTTTTCCATCTCAGGCGGAAAACTGGAAGATGTCTTGTCTTGTCTGTCTGGATTGATGTCTGTGTCAGTGTGAGCCTTGTGATTTTTGATAATAGTGCTCAAGTTCTGAGTTCTTATTTCAATGGTCTCAAGACAAGGCAGCCCTTGCAAACCCAACTGCTTCCAATACAAGAAAACTTTGACCTCAGGGAAT
>NW_011385288.1:0-933 GCF_000754665.1 Bison bison bison
GGGAGACAGGCATTCATCTCGAGTGGAAGCAAAGAACTCCGCTCTGCTCTCGAGTCGCGACGTGTATCTCTTGGAGCTCACTGGGTGGACTAAAGGGTGTCAAGCCTCCTGAGGCGTTTGGAGAGAGGTCGCGAGATTGCTCTCTAGGCCATGCAGGAGACGAAGGCCCTCATCTCGCGATGACGGGGGAGTCTCGGGGTTGTTCTCAAGCGGCGGCCCCAGTGTGCGCTTTCTCACGAGGTACGACGGTGAGGTCAGTGAGCCTCTCGTGGGGCGCCAAGGAAGTCGGGTCTGTATGCGAATGGCGAGGGGGAGCGCGTCATTGCTGTCGAGCAATGGTAGGGTTCCGGGGACCAGCCCCGGCTGATCCAGGGTATTCGAAGAATAGACGGCGTAGGCGAAGATCAGGAAACAACTGCTTAATTAAATTTTAATTAAGGATATAAAGAGTAATCGTATGAGGATAGCTCAGTGAGGAAATTCAGTGGAGAAAAGAGGCTGAATAATTCAGCCAGAAGGTAAGAGAAAGAACGACGTGGTGAGACCAAGTTTCGGTGAACAAGGCCCGCACTTTATTTTTCAAAGTAGTTTTTATACCTTAAGTTATGCATAGAGGATAATGGGGGAAGGGGTAGAGTCTTGCAGCAAACCAGGCTTTCTTCCTGCAAACTTATCATATGCAAAAGCTTAGGTGATTGGCGTCATCTTCTGGCCCGGAGGCCTGTTAATATTTTAAGACCTTTTCTTCAGAAAACTTATTTTTCTCTAAAGGTGGTTGGTCAGGAGCCACCCTCCAAAAAAGCATTAGATAAAGTTGCATTCCTACAGAGCAAAGGTGTGGTGGGCTATAACAAGAAAAAGATTAACTCAAAGGTCCCAGGTTACAAATATTAAAGCTACTACTTACACCAATTATATTAATCAATACACTGC
>NW_011385289.1:0-589 GCF_000754665.1 Bison bison bison
GGGAAACTGGAGGTGTGGGGGGGCCGTCTCGGGACTCCACGGGGTTTGGTGCATTGGAAGAGGCTCATCGTCCAGTTGAGGCAGGAACCTCAGGGTTCCTCTGATTTCAGACTCCGATCGCATGGTCCCTGCAGACTGGGGACAGGAGAGTCAGGCCTCGTCTTGGGTTGAGGCATGGAACTCCGCTTGCCTCTCGAGGTGTCCCCGGGGAGAGAGGCCACTTGACGAGCTGTATTTGGAACCTGGGGGTTTTTTCCGGTCGATGCACGGGCGAGTCACTGCCCCTTCGTGTTGACTTCATTCACAGGGTGGAGTTCGGAGAGGTGTCCGGGCATCGGCTTCTTATCTAGAGGGGACCGGGAAATCGGGGTGCTTCGCAATGTGGAAGCACCCGCGAGGCCACGTCTGGAATGTCGTCGTGAGACCGGCCTCATCCTGAGGTGCGACCGGAAGGTCGGGAACCCCTTCCAGACAAAGCAGGGGAGTCGACCCTCCTGTCGAGATCAGGAGGGTAGAAGGGGCTCAGAGGAAGTGGTGCCGGAAAACCTCGGTGTGCCTCTCCAGGGAGACCGGGATGCCGGGGAACTTT
>NW_011385290.1:0-719 GCF_000754665.1 Bison bison bison
TAACACCAGAAACTATAAAACTCCTAGAGGAGAACATAGGCAAAACACTCTCCGACATACATCACAGCAGGATCCTCTATGACCCACCTCCCTGAATATTGGAATTAAAAGCAAGAATAAACAAATGTGACCTAATTAAATTCAAAAGTTTCTGCACAACAAAGGAAACTATAAGCAAGGTGAAAAGACAGCCTTCAGAATGGGAGAAAATAATAGCAAATGAAGCAACTGACAAACAACTAATCTCAAAAATATACAAGCAATTCCTAGAGGTCAAATCCAGAAAAATAAATGACCCAATCAAAAAATGGGCCAAAGAACTAAATAGACATTTCTCCAAAGAAGACATACAGATGGCTAACAAACACATGAAAAGATGCTCAACATCACTCATTATCAGAGAAATGCAAATCAAAACCACTATGAGGTACCATTTCACACCAGTCAGAATGGCTGCGATCCAAACACCTATAAGCAATAAATGCTGGAGAGGGTGTGAAGAAAAGGGACCCTCTTATACTGTTGGTGGGAATGCAAACTAGTAGAGCCACTATGGAGAATAGTGTGGAGATTACCTTAAAAAACTGGAAATAGAACTGCCTTATTATCCAGCAATCCCACTGCTCACCATACACACTGAGGAAACCAGAAGGGAAAGAGGGACGTGTACCTCAATGTTCATAGCAGCAGTTGTTTAAATAGCCAGGACATGGAAACAC
>NW_011385291.1:0-561 GCF_000754665.1 Bison bison bison
TGTTTGATAATTATTTTGACTTCTAAATTTTCTCCAGTAATCATAGGAGTTTAAATCCTATTCTAGGTTCTTAATCTTTGATTTTGAAACTTTTTATTAATAAATGTTTATCCTTTAGAAATTCTGCATTTAGAATCTATTTTCACTTATTAATTTAATTCCTAGTTGATTGCACTCTTGCCTTTTTACTCTCCCTTTACTCCTCCTAGAAACCTTTATCTCCCTCCTCAGTTTGCTCTGATCCATATAACTCTGTCAATTCCTTTAACTGCTTTTGATTATGGAAAATTGCTTCACCATCAACCTTGGGTTTTCTCCTCTGTTCTGAGGATGCAGAATTCTTAATGTGACTGTAACTCAGCACCAAAATGCAAAGGCCATGAAGTTAATCCAGAGCTTTAGATCATTGTTGAACTCCTGACACCAATGAACTTTAAAAAAGAGCAAAGTCAAAAGGTTCCATGCCTACATGGAAATGAAGCCCCAAGCTGAAACCAGCAATTTCAGTGCAAGACAACTCACACCTATTCTCCAGCAAAGCAGCAACACAAAAATGAACAT
>NW_011385292.1:0-972 GCF_000754665.1 Bison bison bison
GGAATTCAGGATGCCTCTTGTGTTGGCCCAGGCAAGTCCAATCTTCCATTCGAATTGCGAAGGAAAGCTGGGGATTGCTCTCGAGTGACTGCAGGGCCAATAGACCTCATCTATGCTTGGGTCCAGAAGCCAATGTTCCTCTCCAGGGGTGACAGGGATCTCGGGGTTGCATTCCAGACACACCCGGGGAGACAGGCATTCATCTCGAGTGGAAGCAAAGAACCCCGCTCTGCTCTCGAATCGCGACGTGTATCTCTTGGAGCTCACTGGGTGAACCCAAGGGAGTCAAGCCTCCTGAGGCGTTTGGAGACAGGTCGCGAGATTGGTCTCTAGGCCATGCAGGAGACGAAGGCCCTCATCTCTCGATGAGGGGGGAATCTCGGGGTTGTTCTAGAGCGGTGGCCCCAGTGTGCGGTTTCTCACGAGGTACGACGGCGCGGTCAGTGAGCCTCTCGTGGGGCGCCAGGGAAGTCGGGTCTCCATGCGAGTGGCGAGGGGGAGCGCGTCACTGCTCCCCAGCCATGGTAGGGGAATCTGGCCTCGAGACGCGTTGAAGAAGGTCTCTCGACGTCTTTCTCGGGTTGAGGCAGGAAACCCTGGGTTCCCTCGACTTGTGCAGGTGACCTCAGGGAGCTTCTCATGGTGGCTCTGAGAAGCCAGGGAAACTGGAGGTGGGAGCGGCCTCTCGGGACCCCACTGGGTTTGGTGCATTGGAAGAGGGCCTCATCTCCAGTTGAGGCAGGAACCGCAGGGTACCTCTGATTTCAGACTCCGATCGCAGGGTCCCTGCAGACTGGGGACAGGAGAGTCAGGCCTCGTCTTGGGTTGAGGCATGGAACTCCGCTTGCCTCTCGAGATGTCCCCGGGGAGAGAGGCCGCTTGTCGAGCTGTATTTGGAATCTGGGGTTTTTTTCCGAACGGTGCACGGAAAAACTGCCCCTTCGTGTGGACTTCATTCACAGGGTGGAGTTC
>NW_011385293.1:0-619 GCF_000754665.1 Bison bison bison
TTATTCTTTCTGTCATTTGGGTGTTGTCATCTGGATAACTAAGTTATCATATCGCCCACATAAATTTTGTGTCTAGCTTGAGATTCATCTAGGATTTTATTTTTTCATGATGTCCTCTGCACAGAAGTCAAATAACCAGGGCAACACTAGATAGCTTTGACTTATTCCTTTCCCGATTTTGAATCACTTCATCGTCCCATGTCCAGGTCTAACTGTTGCAAATTTAATAGCGTACACACTTCCCAGGAGACAGGTAAGGAATTCTGATGTTCTTTTCTCTAAGAATTTTCCAAAATTACTTTTCTTTTCAATGGTTTGTGTGTGATTCACAGTGTCCAAGTCATTAGCAGAAACAATTAAGCAGATATAGATGATTGTATAGTCTATACATCAATTTATGTGTACCTGTTATGACTGAATCACTAACTACACATTTCTGTGTTTTTTTGCTGTTTATTTTTTGGTCATTGTTGTTATTGTTGTTTTCTCTCTTTATCAAGTAGTCAAGTACCAAGTAGTCAAGTCAAGTATGAACTTGCCAACTTATTCTGCAGGAATTAAATTATGCCCATGGCAGTCTCTGACCCTTGAGACTCACTGAATGGAATTAAGCTTTGAG
>NW_011385294.1:0-748 GCF_000754665.1 Bison bison bison
AGCCTTTGTCCAAAGCGGATTCTAAAAATATTTCACCACAAATAGTGCCTAATAGCTTTTCAGAGTTATGTTCTCCTTTGATTACCTTCACAAGTTCATTGCAGCATCCAGTAGAAACAGCAGTTTCTGCAGGAGATATGGATAAAAAGTCCTCGTGTATCAAAGCGACTTTCCACTTCTGAAACAAATAGCACAAGTCCCAAAAGGCCTACACTCAGTGATGGAATTATAGGAGAACATTCTTTAGCTTTGTCCCTTTCAGGTACTTTTCATACAGTGACTACTCAGCAAAGCACACCAGACAGTGTTCATAACTCATTAAGCCATGTTCAGAGTGGAGAACCTTGTCCAACAGCTTTTCCAAAGGACAATGTTCATTGCAAGCCTGTAAGTCCTTTAGGGGGAAATGTATTGACAAAAAACTGACTTTCCAAGTGTATCAAGTCAAAATAAGTTTGCTGATCCCACAGAAGGCAATCTGATTGTGTTACTGCGTGACTTTTACTATGGACAGCATATAGGAGATGGGCAGCCAGAACCAAAAACTCACACAGCCTTTAAATGCCACAGCTGCTTGAAGGTTCTAAAAAAATGTTGAGTTTATGAATCACATGAAGCACCATTTGGAACTTGAGAGGCTGAGATGTGACAGCTGGAAATACCACACCACCTGCCAGCACTGCCACCGCCAGTTTCCTACGCCCTTCCAGCTGCAGTGTCACATTGAAAGTGTCCACACTTCCCAGGA
>NW_011385295.1:0-777 GCF_000754665.1 Bison bison bison
ATTCCAGACACACCCGGGGAGACAGGCATTCATGTCGAGTGGAAGCAAAGAACCCCGCTCTGCTCTCGAGTCGCGACGGGTATCTCTTGGAGCTCACTGGGTGGACTAAAGGGAGTCAAGCCTCCTGAGGCGTTGGAGAGAGGTCGAGAGATTGGTCTCTAGGCCATACAGGACACGAAGGCCCTCAACTCGCGATGATAGGGGAGTCTCAGGGTTGTTCTCGAGCGGCGGCCACAGTGTGCGGTTTCTGCCTAGGTACGACGGCGAGATCAGTGAGCCTCTAGTGGGGCGCCAGGGAAGTCGGGTCTCCATGCGAGTGGCGAGGGGGAGCGCGTCATTGCTCTCGAGTCATGGTAGGGGAATCTGGCCTCGAGACGTGTTGAAGAAGGTCTCTCGAGGTCTTTCTCGGGTTGAGGCAGGACACTCTGGGGTCCCTCGACTTGTGCAGGTGACCTCAGGGGGCTTCTCATGGTGGCTCTGAGAAGTCAGGGAAACTGGAGGTGGGAGGGGCCTGTCGGCCCTCCACTGGGTTTGGTGCATTGGAAGAGGGCCTCATCTCCAGTTGAGGCAGGAACCTCAGGGTTCCTCTGACTTCAGACTCCGATCGGAAGGTCCCTGCAGACTTGGGACAGGAGAGTCAGGCCTCGTCTTGGGTTGAGGCATGGAACTCCGCTTGCCTCTCGAGGTGTTCCCGGGGAGACAGGCCACTTGTCGAGCGGTATTTGGAACCTGGGGGTCTTTTCCCGACGATGCACGGGCGAGTCACTGCCCCTTCGT
>NW_011385296.1:0-661 GCF_000754665.1 Bison bison bison
TCCAATGCACCAAACCCCGTGGAGTCCCGAGAGGCCCACCCCCACCTCCAGTTTCCCTGACTTCTCAGAGCCACCATGAGAAGCCCCCTGAGGTCACCTGCACAAGTCGAGGGAAGCCAGGGTTTCCTGCCTCAACCCGAGAAAGACCTCGAGAGACCTTCTTCAACACGTCTCGAGGCCAGGTTCCCCTACCATGACTCGAGAGCAATGACGCGCTCCCCCTCGCCACTCGCATGGAGACCCGACTTCCCTGGCGCCCCACGAGAGGCTCACTGACCTCGCCGTCGTACCTCGTGAGAAACCGCACCCTGGGGCCGCCGCTCGAGAACCACCCCGAGACTCCCCCGTCATCGCGGAGATGAGGGCCTTCGTCTCCTGCATGGCCTAGAGGCCAACCTCGCGACCTCTCTCCAAACGCCTCAGGAGGCTTGACTCCCTTTAGTCCACCCAGTGAGCTCCAAGCGATAGCCGTCGCGACTCGAGAGCAGAGCGGGGTTCTTTGCTTCCACTCGAGATGAATGCCTGTCTCCCCGGGTGCGTCTGGAATGCAACCCCGAGATCCCGGTCGCCCCTGGAGAGGAACATTGGCTTCTGGACACAAGCCTAGATGAGGTCTCTTGGCCCTGCAGTCACTCGAGAGCAATCCCCAGCTTTCCTTCGC
>NW_011385297.1:0-675 GCF_000754665.1 Bison bison bison
AGAGGCTGCCTACTCTATTGCTTTGTGCTCTCACCTCTGATTTCACTGGGGGCTGTCCCCCACCACCATCTCGCTCTCTCTGTCAAAGAGTTAACTTACAGCTCCAATTCATAAAGTTCCTTGTCATTCTTCCTGTAAATTCCAGCCGAGGCTCCATCTGTAGCAGAGAACCGACCAAGCGTACTAATTATGCCTGGGCTGCTAAGACCCACTCGAGAAGGTGTCTAGGGTGAGGCACCTTCCGCTATTCCAAAGGGCGCCTTCGGCATACGTAAATGGTGCAAACTTCTTGTCTTGAAGTTTTATTGGTCTCCCGCGTAAACCAAGCTACTCAGTCTCTTTTCTCCAACGAATTTTTCTACAGAGCTATCCTCATACTATTATTCTTGATATCTCTGAAGGTCATATAAATCGTCGCCTAAGCCATCTCTCCTTCGAATACCCTGGATCAGCTGGGGCTGGTCCCCGGCAGGTGGCGCCCGAACAGGGACCTCACGAGGCAATACTCAAAGAGCTGAGCAGACACGAACCATGCATTCAGCGGGCAATAAGCATGGAGCTCAGCAGTGACGAATCATGCTGCTCAACTGGCAATAATCAAGCAGGTGACAAGGCAGGAATCACGCAGCTCAGTTGGCAATTGTCAAGCAGATGAGCCGGCAGGAATCACGCACG
>NW_011385298.1:0-627 GCF_000754665.1 Bison bison bison
AAAACTCTCTCCCTGCCACTGAAGTAAGGTGTGTCCTCCCCTTGACCAATACCCCAGGAAACACTACGAGCCCATATCTCATTCACTGCACTGAAGTACGCTGGTCCCTGCCCTCATTCAAATCCCTGACAAACACTCCTGAGCCAACATCTCCATCCCTGCACTGAACTAGAATGGTTTCTACTTTGTTCAAGCCCCCAGAAAACCCATCCTGAGCTGACAACTCGCTGCCTGCCCCTGAACTAAGGTGTGTCCTCCCCTTTTCAATCCCCCTGGAAACACTCCTGTACCCGCATCTCACGCCCTGCCTTGAAGCCGCCTGGTTTCTGCCCTTGTTCAAGACTTTGATAAATGCTCTTGAAACCACATTTCGGTCCCTGCACTGAAGCACGTGGGTCCTGCCCACGTTGAAGCCCTGACAAACACTTCTGAGCCCACATCTCGCTCCCTACACTGAACTGGGTTGAGTCCTACACTTGTTAAGATTAGATCAGTCGCTCAGTCATGTCTGGCTCTTTGCGACCCCATGAATCTCAGCACGCCAGGCCTCCCTGTCAAACACCAACTCCAGGAGTTCACTGAGACTCACGTCCATCGAGTCAATGATGCCATCCAGCCATCTCATCC
>NW_011385299.1:0-527 GCF_000754665.1 Bison bison bison
GGGTTTGTCATTTGAATCCTTTCATTTTAAAAAAGAATGAAGGCTGTAGTGGTGGGCATCAGATGTTATTTATCTTTCTGATTGAGGACCCGCCCACCAGGGTTATTTTAATGACTAGTAAACTAGACTTGTGGCTCAGAGTTGCAGGATCTCTTAAGTACCCCTTTGTCCAGTAGAAGACAAATTCTGACTCTAATCACCTGGTGGTATTCGGGATGGATAGCATCACCATGTATTTTCTTTTTATGTTGTGTTTTCAGTTTAGAGTTGAGTTTTCCAGGTGGAGTTTTGCTGTCTTTACTTATTTCTTTACTCTGATTCAATTTTTTTTGGTTTAGCAGATGATTCTTTCAGAGGAGAATAACCAGGAAAAGATACTAACGGACAGGGTGCTTGATGTACATCATGAGCAAGAAAACATGCCAAGCGCCAATGGAAAGGCAAGTCCTTGGTCTCGCTCTCTGTCTGGTTCTCGTCTTACCATCCAGTCTGTGCGGGGCTGGTTGGGACCTCTCACCGATGCACCA
>NW_011385300.1:0-665 GCF_000754665.1 Bison bison bison
TTATTTTAATACAATATGCAATACATATTCTCTTATAATTTTGGATAAATACTACAGCTCATCACTCTGTCCTCATTTAAAGTCCAAGTGTATTTAAAGATCTGTGCTAAGTTTTCAGGGTTTATGCTGCAGGCTGACTTTTTCAGTTTTCTGTAGTAAAACGAAGATATCTTTGTATTTTATGAAATATATTTCACAGAGCTAGAGTATTCATTTTCCATTCAATTTTTTTAATTTAATTTTTGATATTCCTGCAGCTTGTGGGATCTTAGATCCCCAGTCAGGGATTGAATCCAGAATACTGCTGTGAAAGCCCTGAGTCCTAATCTTTGGACCACCAGAGGACTCCCTACAGTTTTGTTTTTAAATATTTTTTGAAATGAGACCTTTGCTGAAATAAGAACAGCAGCATATGACAGTGATTTTCATTAGTATTCTCTTTCATCAAAAGAAAAAAAATAGTAAGTTTATATTGGGTTCTCAGTTATGATTTTTAAATTTAAAGGTCTCAGATCCAAGTTTGAGAAACCACTGTTGTAGATGATGCAATTAAATAAGGCAAAACCTCTATCTCCAAAAAATGTGGGGTTTTTTTAGGCTCATATGACAAAGCTAAGACATAGACTAGGTCTTTTTAAGTGTAAGTTATAAATCTGAAATAAATA
>NW_011385301.1:0-824 GCF_000754665.1 Bison bison bison
TTCTCCCAAATCTTCCCACCCTCTCCCTCTCCCACAAAGTCCATAAGACTGTTCTATACATCAGTGTCTCTTTTGCTGTCTCGTACACAGGGTTATTGTTATCATCTTTCTAAATTCCATATATATGCATTAGTATACTGTATTGGTGTTTTTCCTTCTGGCTTACTTCACTCTGTATAATAGGCTCCAGTTTCATCCACCTCATTAGAACTGACTGAAATTTATTCTTTCTAATGGCTGAGTAATACTCCATTGTGTATATGTACCACAGCTTTCTTATCCATTCATCTGCTGATGGACACCTAGGTTGCTTCCATGTCCTGGCTATTATAAACAGTGCTGCCCCAATGTTCATCACAGCACTTTCTTGAGTAGGTATAAAACAACTGTTGAGGTTGTATTCTGGATCATGTCCATGCTATTTCTAAATGCATTTTTTTTTAATTTCTTCTAATTTCTTTTTACAAAAATGATTTATTTAATTGGAATAGAATTACTATGTATTACTGTAATGGTTTTTGACATATAGATCAACATGAACCAGCCACATGAAAATATGTATCTCCCGATCCTGAACACAACTCAAACCTTCCTTATTACCCCATGATTCTGGGTTCTTCCACAGCACAAGAGTTGGGTGCATCTTTCATATGCTGAACTTGCACTGATCATCTCTTTTATATATGGTAATATACCTGTTTCAATGCTATGTTCTCAAATCGTCCCAGTCTAAGAGTCTGTTATTTATATGTGGATCTTCTTTACTAGCCTCCACGTGGGTAGGGTTATTGTTACTGTCTTCCTAAATCCAATTTATATGCATT
>NW_011385302.1:0-704 GCF_000754665.1 Bison bison bison
GGGGTCCTACGGAATGTGGAACCACCCACAAGGCCACGTCTGGAATGTCTTCGTGAGACCGGCCTCATCCTGAGGTGCGACCGGAAGGTCGGGAACCCCTTCCAGACAAAGCAGGGGAGTCGACCCTCCTGTCCAGATCAGGAGGGGAGAAAGGGCTCAGAGGAGGGGGTGCCGGAAAACCTCAGTGTTCCTCTCGAGGGAGACCGGGATTTCGGGGAACTTTGTGGGTTGCATCAAGGGTGCCAAGTGCCCTTTCGACCTCCAATTCCTAACGTGGGACTTCTCCTGAGACGCTGTAGCGGGAAAGGGCTTTATCTTGCGATGACGGGGGAGCCACGTGGTTTTTCTCGAGTTACGGCGGGATTCTCGAGTTACGACGGGGAATTCATGCTACCTCTTGTGTTGGCCCAGGCAAGTCCAATCTTCCACTCGAGTTGTGAAGGAAAGCTGGGGATTGCTCTCGAGTGACTGCAGGGCCAAGAGACCTCATCTAGGCTTGTGTCCAGAAGCCAATGTTCCTCTCCAGGGGCGACAGGGATCTCGGGGTTGCATTCCAGACGCACCCGGGGAGACAGGCATTCATCGCGAGTGGAAGCAAAGAACCCCGCTCTGCTCTCGAATCGCGACGGGTATCTCTTGGAGCTCACTGGGTGGACTCAAGGGAGTCAAGCCTCCTGAGGCGTTTGGAGAGAGGTCGCGAGATT
>NW_011385303.1:0-607 GCF_000754665.1 Bison bison bison
CCTTTCTGCGACCGCCAGGTTGTGCCAACAGAGGGCGGACTACGTGGTTCCCTGCTCCACGCAGTCCCAGTTCCCTGACCTGTGGTCCGCACCCCTCCGCCGCGCCCACTGGATGCCGATCCTTGGGGACCCAGGAGCGCACGCAGTGGGCGTTCCCAGCCGCCACGGCGACCCCCGAGAGGACAACGGGGAAGCCCTCCCCCACCCCCGCCAGGAGCCGACCCCCGCCCCGCGCCGCCCCGCCCCTGCCATGCTCCCGGTGCCTTCCCAGCCGCAGTGGGGATCCCCGGAGCACAACTGGGACCGCCCCCATCCCCGCCACGACTCGATTCCCGACCCGCGCCGCCCGGCTTCGCCCCGCCCCGGGCGCGCTCCCGGTGGGCTGCCCACCTTCACCACGGGCTCCCGGTGAGCCCCGCCCCCACGCCCGGTTCCAGGAGAGCCTCTGGGACCTCGCTCCCGCCGCCCGGTGAAACGGGAGGACAATCCATCCAGCCCACAGAGGCAATCCAAGCTGTCTAGAATTCAGGGATCCAACGAGGGCTACGGAAAGGAAAGATGACCTGACCTAGGAGGGCCATGATATTCTCTAGAACCAGACAAAGTT
>NW_011385304.1:0-510 GCF_000754665.1 Bison bison bison
CAGATGTCAGTACTGCATCCTGTTTTCTGGCTCAATCATATTCCCTTCCATATATGCACTGCATCATCTTTATCCATCTGTCCATGGACACTTTAATTATGTGTATGTTCAGGTATTGTAAGTATTGTTGTATGAAGGTTGCATTTGTCATTGAGAGTTAGCATTTTCTTCAGATATACATTGAGGAGTGGGATTAGGGGATCATTTTGTAGGTTTTTTGTTTTTTAAATAACTTACATATGTATTAGTGGCTCTCCAGTTTACTTTCCCACCAGCAGTATGGGAAGTTTCTCTTTTATTTACACTGTCTCCAGCATTTGTTATTTGTAGTGTTTTTCATGATGGCCATTCTGATTTGTGTATGAACTGATACCTTCTTGTCATTTTGATTTGCATTTCTTGCATACTGTGTGATATTGAGAATTTCTTTTTTATATGAGCTGCATGAACTGTTTGTATCTTTTGAGACTGATCTATGGTTGGTCACAAGTTTTGGAAGTGTTTTTTCCC
>NW_011385305.1:0-710 GCF_000754665.1 Bison bison bison
TGTGGGAGAGGGAGAGGGTGGGAAGATTTGGGAGAATGGCAATGAAACATGTAAAATATCATGTAGGAAACGAGTTGCCAGTCCAGGTTCGATGCATGACGCTGGATGCTTGGGGCTGGTGTACTGGGACGGCCCAGAGGGATGGTATGGGGAGGGAGGAGGGAGGAGGGTTCGGGATGGGGAACACATGTATACCTGTGGCGGATTCATTTTGATATTTGGCAAAACTAATACAATTATGTAAAGTTTAAAAATAAAATAAAATTAGAGAAAAAAAACAAAAAAAACAAAAACTTATGACTGAAATAGTATTTTCTTCTGGAAATCAGTATTTGGTTCTCAGGGCTCAAGCAGTCATTTTGTTTGATCTTTTCATGCTTACAGCGAGGACAGAACTCTGCAAAAGTGCCACACCATGCCAACAAGCACCGATCAAGTTTTTACTGTATTCCCACACTGCTCACATTTGGTAAATTCATATATATAAAACTACCTCCAAAGAGATAGCGAGTAAAGGCTTTAAGACATTATCCATGCAACAAATAGTAAACTCTAAAGTTGATCCATCCAAGAATTAAGAAATTTAGCTCAGAGATTTGAATGGTGCTCAAATGTTTTAGAAAGCAATTTGGATGCAAATTAACCCTTAAAATATCCTCAGAATACTCTTTGTTTTTTTTTTTAGTATTGGAATATTATACTTTATTATT
>NW_011385306.1:0-715 GCF_000754665.1 Bison bison bison
ATGTACTCTGCATAGAAGTTGAATAAGCAGGGTGACAATATACAGCCTTGACGTACTCCTTTTCCTATTTGGAACCAGTCTGTTGTTCCATGTCCAGTTCTAACTGTTGCTTCCTGACCTGCATACAAATTTCTCAAGAGGCAGTTCACGTGGCCTGGTATGCCCATTTCTTTCAGAATTTTCCACAGTTTACTGTGATCCACACAGTCAAAGACTTTGCCACAGTCAATAAAGCAGAAATAGATGTTTTTTTCTGGAACTCTCTTGATTTTTCCATTATCTAGAGGATGTTGGCAGTTTGATCTCTGGTTCCTCTGCCTTTTCTAAAGCTAGCTTGAACATCTGGAAGTTCATGGTTCACGTATTGCTAAAGCCTGGCTTGGAGAATTTTGAGTGTTACTTTGCTAGTGTGTGAGATGAGTGCAATTGTGGGGTAGTTTGAGCATTCTTTGGCATTGCCTTTCTGTGGTGTTGGAATGAAAACTGACCTTTTTCAGTCCTGTGGCCACTGCTGAGTTTTCCAAATGTGCTGGCATATTGAGTGCAGCACTTTCACTGCATCATCTTTCAGGATTTGAAATAGCTCAACTGGAATTCCATCACCTCCACTAGCTTTGTTCGTAGTGATGCTTTACTAAGGCCCACTTGACTTCACATTCCAGGATGTCTGGCTCTAGGTGAGTGATCACATCATCGGGATTATCTGGGTCATGAA
>NW_011385307.1:0-532 GCF_000754665.1 Bison bison bison
AGACTGGCGCTCTGTGACAACCTGGAGGGATGGGGTGAGGTGGGAGGTGTGGGAGGGTTCAGGATAGGGGGACACATGTATACCTACGACCAATTCATGTTTACGTATGGCAAAAGCCACCACAATATTGTAAAGTAATTATCCTCCAGTTAAAATAAATAAATAAAAAAAATTTTTTTAAAAGACTTCGCTTTCCAGTGGAGGGGATGCATGTTCAGTCCCTGATCAGGGAGCCAAGATGCCACATGCCTTGTGGCCAAAAAAATAAAGCAGAAAAATAGAAGCAATACTGTGATACCTTTAGTGAAGACTTTAAAAATGGCTCACGTCAAAAATATCTTTTAAAAAAATGATCGTCTCAACCTGCTAAATTGATTTCTCACACTACTAATAGTCACCTCAACAGTGAGAAGACAATTGTAACGAAGGCCAGACCACTAAGGTGTTGGAGCAAGAACTGACCGGGGTCTCTTAGAGTACTGATGAGGTAACAGTGATAGTGGGCATATTAGCTTCTTCAGTGCAGAGGCTA
>NW_011385308.1:0-1057 GCF_000754665.1 Bison bison bison
GTGTGATTTAAGGCTTATGTTTCTATATTAATTTTCTTTGTGGATGATCTGTCCATTGGTATAAGTGGGGTGTTAAAGTCCCCTAGTATTATTTTCTTACTGTCGATTCCCTGTTTTTTGGTTATTTGTATTTGTCTTACGTATTTAGGTGCTCCTGTGTTGGATGCGTGTGTATTATTATTGCAATATCCTCTTCCTGGATCGATCTCTTTATCATTATGTAGTGTCCTTCCTTGTCTCTTGTAATAGTATTTATTTAAAAGTCTGTTTTATCTGAGATGAGAATTGCTACTCCAGCTTTCTTTTGATTTCCATTTGCATGGGATACCTTTTTTCCAGGCCCTCAGTTTTAGTCTGTGTGTGTCCCTAGGTCTGAGGTGCATGTATTATCGACAACATTTATATGGGGCTTGTTTTTGTTTCCATTCAGCCAGTCTGTGTTTCAGTTGGACCATTTTATCCATTTATAGGTAAGGTAATTATTGCTATGCATGATACTATTATATACTTTATTATTCTTGTTTTTTTCCATGTCTATTCACTCCCTTCTATTTCCTGCCTAGAGAGCATCCTTTAATATTTGTTTTGTAAAGCTACTTTGGTGGTGCTGAATTTTTTAACTTTTGCTTATTTGTAAAGGTACTGAGTTCTTTGAATCTGAGTGAGGTCATAGCTGGTTGGAGTAGTCTTGCTGGTAAGTTTTTCCCTTTCATAACTTTAAGTATATCATGCCACACCCTTCTGGCCTGCAGCGTTTCTTCAGAAAGATCAGCTGTTAAACTTATGGGGATTCCCTTGTTCTTTGTTGCTTTTCCCTTTCTGCTTTTAATATTTTCTCTTTTTGCTTAAGTTTTTCTTAGTTTGATTAGTATATGTCTTGGCATGTTTCTCCTTTGGTTTACTCTGTGTTGGACTCTCTGTGCTTCTTGGACCTGGGTGTGGTTCCTTCAACAATATAGGGAAATTTTCAGTCATTGTTTCTTCAAGGGAGAGTTTATCTTTCTCTTCTTCTCCTTGAATTCCTATAATGTGAATTGTTAGTATGTTTGATATTATC
>NW_011385309.1:0-715 GCF_000754665.1 Bison bison bison
ATCAGTGCGTGCACAGTCCCATGATCAGCGCCTGTCAGTCACTGATCATTGCCTGATAAACACGTGATCAGTGCATGATGAGCCATGTGATCAGTGCCCGATCAGCCACGTCATCAGTGACATGCGCAGTCACGTCATCAGTGCATGATAGCCACGTGATCAGTGCATGCTCAGTCACGTGATCTGTACTTGATCAGCCACGTGATCAGTGCCTGCAGAGTCACGTGATCAGGGCCTTCTGAGCTGTGTGATTCCTGTCGGCTCATCTGCTTGACAATTGCCACCTGAGCTGCGTGATTCTTGACTGGTCACGTGCTTGATTATTGCCAGTTGAGCAGCATGATTCGTCACTGCTGAGCTCCATGCTTATTGCCTGCTGATTGCGTGGTTCGGGTCTGCTCAGCTCTTTGAGTATTGCCTCCTGAGGTCCCTGTTCGGTCGCCACCTGCCGGGGACCAGCCCCAACTGATCCAGGGTATTCGAAGGAGAGATGGCCTAGGCGACTATTTATATGCTAATCAGAGATGTCAAGAATAATAGTATGAGGAGAGCTCAGTAGGAAACTTCGGTGGAGAAAAGAGACTGAGTAGCTTGGTTTAGGCGGAAGACCAATCAAACTTCAAGACAAGAAGTTTGCACCACTTACGAAGCCCGCAGGCGCCCTCTGGAATAGCGAAAGGTGCCTCACCCTAGACACCTTCTCGAGTGGGTCTTA
>NW_011385310.1:0-681 GCF_000754665.1 Bison bison bison
CAAGAACCTATATGTATGGATATGTCTTCATGCCTTAGATTGTGCCTCGAATATAATGTACACATCAACCCAGGAAAAAAGAATTCAATCGCCAAATATACAAGGAGATCAAAAGTGCCGAGCCAAATGACACCTTGAGGCCTCCACGATCTTTTCTGTCTTTCACACACTAAGTAAATACTGAGCACCTATGATGAGCTAGGAGGCATGTAATAAGTTTCAGGAAAGAGAATGCGGAGAGAAGAAGACACAGAGTTCCTGCTTTCACTGAGAGGAGTTTAATGATATATCACAGCCAGATCCTTTGAAAACTTATAGTGGGACCTCTTCCCTCAGCAAAACCTGGGTTTCAGGAAAGGCTTTTCAGAGTAACAATTGATCTGATATCCGTAGGTTGAACCTACGTAAACCAGGGTTAAGATGCAGGAAGAATTTCCCACAGGGAAAATAGCATCTTGGAAGGCTATGTGACCAGGGAAACCTAGGACATTCTAGAAATGAAAAATGCCCTATGGGATGGAAGCCAGAGTGCAGAGGGCATTCCAGTGAAAAGACATCAGAGACAAACTTCGGGGACAAGCAATGAAGGGATGTGATCATATATTCAATATGATGGGAAAATCCAAGAGCAGTTGTGGCAGGGAGGTGATAGAATTACATCTGCATTTCCAAAAGTTCATC
>NW_011385311.1:0-600 GCF_000754665.1 Bison bison bison
TCTCCCCCTAGCCACGTTCAGGTCTCCTTGCCTGGGATGTGGGGCCACGGAGCTCGGGGAAAGGGTGGGTGGGTGGGTGGGTGGGAGCTGTTTTGTGTGGGAAGAGGAGAGAATACAGACGGGATGTCTACGGACAACCCTGGGGACAAAACCGAGTGCTGGACCTTTGGGAAGCTGGGCCCCGCCCCAAACGGGGACACCCTACCTGAAGCCTCAAGCCCTCCCTGCATGGCAGTGACCAAGGGGCTGCCTCAGAGGGAACATTCCATGGGCCCGGGAAAGAAACCCCGTGCCCGGCACAAGTTCTTTGTGTCTGGCTCTTCTGTCTTCTGGTCCCGTCTTTCCAGCAGTCCACACAGGAGAACTCCTCCCTATGCCAGGGGCAGCAGAGGGAGGGGGGAGCGGGAGACCGGGGAGTGCAAAGGTGGGAGGGTGGGAGGTGCAAGGTGGGAGGGGGCCGAGTGGGTGGGGGGCGCAGGGAGAGAGTTGGGGAAGGCTGAGTGGGAGAGCGGGAGAGGGAGGGAGGCGGGGGGGAGTTGGGGGACAGGAGGGAGGGAGGGAGGACGGGGGGTCGGGGGGAGGGGGAGGGGGGGTGGGGGT
>NW_011385312.1:0-700 GCF_000754665.1 Bison bison bison
TTAAATGTAAACAGATTAAATGTCCCAACCAAAAAGACACAGACTGATTGAATGGATACAAAAACATGACCCATATATATATGCTGTCAACCAGAAACCACCTTCAGATGCAAAGACACATATAGACTGAAATTGAGAGGATGGAAAAATACATTCTATGCAAATGGAAAGCAAAAGAAAGCTGGAGTATTAATCCTGATATCAGACAGGCCTTAAAATAAGAATAACTATAAAAAATAAGGAAAGAACACTACACTATGTAAAAGGAATCAATCCAAGAGGGAGACATAACAGTTGTAAACACCTATGCACTGAACACTTTATTGCCGAATTTTACCTTAAATTGAAGAAACTAGCGAAAATGACTAGATGATTCAGGTATGAACTAAATCAAATCCCTTATGTTTATACAGTGGAAGTGACAAATAGATTCAAGATAGAATACTGAAGATTCAAGACAGAATCAAGATAGACAGAATGCCTGAAGAACTATCGATGGAGTTTTGTGACAGTGTACAGGAGGCGGTGATCAAGACCATACCCAAGAAACACAAATGCCAAAAGTCAAGATGGTTCTCTGAGGAGGCCTTCCAAATAGCTGAGAAACGAAAAGAAGCAAAAGACAAAGGAGAGAGGGAAATATATACCCATTTGAATGAAGAGTTCCAAAGAATTGCAAGTAGAGATAAGAAAGCCTTCC
>NW_011385313.1:0-803 GCF_000754665.1 Bison bison bison
AGAGGAAATGCTTTCAATGTTTCACCATTGAGGATAATGTTTGCTGTGGGTTTGTCATATATAGCTTTTATTATGTTGAGGTATGTTCCTTCTATTCCTGCTTTCTGGAGAGTTTTTATCATAAATGGGTGTTGAATTTTGTCAAAGGCTTTCTCTGCATCTATTGAGATAATCATATGGTTTTTGTTTTTCAATTTGTTAACGTGGTGTATTACATTGATTGATTTGCGGCTATTGAAGAATCCTTGCATCCCTGGGATAAAGCCCACTTGGTCATGGTGTATGATCTTTTTAAGTGTGTTGTTGGATTCTGATTGCTAGAATTTGTTAAGGATTTTTGCATCTATATTCATCAGTGATATTGGCCTGGTAGTTTTCTTTTTTTGTGGCATCTTTGTCAGATTTTGGTATTAGGGTGATGGTGGCCTCCTAGAATGAGTTTGGAAGTTTACCTTCCTCTGCAATTTTCTGGAAGAGTTTGAGTAGGATAGGTGTTACCTCTTCTCTAAATTTTTGGTAGAATTCAGCTGTGAAGCCATCTGGACCTGGGCTTTTGTTTGATGGAAGATTTCTGATTACAGTTTCAATTTCCGTGCTTGTGATGGGTCTGTTAAGATTTTCTATTTCTTCCTGATCCAGTTTTGAAAAGTTGTACTTTTCTAAGAATTTGTCTGTTTCTTCCACGTTGTCCATTTTATTGGTATATAATTGCTGATAGAAGTCTCTTATGATCCTTTGTATTTCTGTGTTGTCTGCTGTGATCTCTCCATTTTCATTTCTAATTTTATTGATTTGATTTTTCT
>NW_011385314.1:0-940 GCF_000754665.1 Bison bison bison
GAAAACCATTCCCTACTCAAAGGAGGGAATTCCCTGGTCCAGTGGTTAAGTCTCTGCTTTTTCACTGCTGAGGGCAGAAGTTCAATCCCTGTTTGGGGAACTAAGATCCTGTAAGCCACCAGGCATGACTAAAGGGGAAAAAATGTAATTAAAGGAATCTAGGGAAGGAAGACTTTGTGAGTAATCTATAATATTCAGAGCCTCAAAAGAAACGTATAACTTAAAATCTTTATTTATTTTATATATTTTGTATATATATTATATATGCTTTATAAATAAAGAAAGCAAGATTTTAAGTTGTGATTATAAAAGTTAAAATTTTCTCCATCGAGAAGAAAACTGTAAATAAATACAGACAGTAAACAGGAGGGAGCTCCCTGGGAGTGGTTAGGACTCAGTGCTTTCACTGATTAGGGCTCAGGTTCAGCCCCTGGCCGGGAGACTATGAATCCACAAGCTGCTGCAGTGTGGCCCCCCAAAATTAAAATAATCTGGGGAAAAACATGTTGCCAGCAAAGGGGTAATTTTCTTATTTTTTAAAGATCGACTATAAATCTACATTAAGAAGAAAAAAAAGCAAAGTCTAGCAGAAAAATGAGCAAAGGAAGTGAGCAAGTAGTTCACAGAAAGAAAAGCAGATGTTTTGAAAATAGATAAAATGCTTAGCCTCATTTTCATGCCATCGTTTGTGACTCAGATGGATTTAGTTTCTTTTTTAATGATAACATTTTATATTGTTAGGGGTGTGGGGAAACAAGCACCTTCATGTGTTGCACCTTCATAGATAAATTGATGCAAACACCCAGGAGAGCAATTTGGTAGTACCCAATTTTTAAATAAAGATTCCTGGACATTCCCTGGCGATCCAGTGGCTTTCACTACCAAGGATGTGAGTTTGATCTCTGGTCGGGGAACTGAGATCCTGCAAGCCATGAGACAT
>NW_011385315.1:0-641 GCF_000754665.1 Bison bison bison
TTTTCTTAGGCCAAAACAAAGATAACACTCAAACTTTGAGAATAAGAACCAAGCACTAAGCCAGCCAAATTGGCCTAAACATATACACACATACACACACACATATACATACATACGTAAAATTTAGACTTTGTTGCAGCAATGCTGTTTCCCAGCAGAACATTCCTCTGCTCTAAAGTCATGAACAAAATTACAGATTTCTCACTGTAACCAGATCCCCAACTTCCTGTTTGAAAGCTTCCTATCTTTCCACAGACTCAAAAACAAGCTCCAGCTGGCCTGATAAAATTACAATTGCTCTTTAGGTGCAAAGAGTCACCGTTTTTGCTGTGCTGCACAGAATGGAGTTTTGCTGCTGTGATTCATTGAGCAATTTGCTGGAGACTTGGGGGGTGGGGGAACTTGTAACCCCAGGACACTAGCTTTGTGTCTCCTATTTGTTACCTAATGATGGGGAGAAAGAATTTCTGGTTCTTTCCTAGGTTTGCGTGGGCCTTCCCTGGGTGGCTACAAACACTAAAAAAAAATCTGCCTGCAGTACGAAAGACCTGGGTTTGATCCCTGGTTTGGGAAGATCCCCTGCAGAAGGAAATGGCAACCTACTCCAGCATTCTTGCCTGGAAAAAATCTTGGACAGAGAA
>NW_011385316.1:0-891 GCF_000754665.1 Bison bison bison
CAGGGCTTGGGCCAAAGTGACTCCACAGCTGTTTTAATGCCTGGGGAGGGTTCTGGCTACAGTGGGGGTGGGGTGAGTCTCCTGAGGTTCTGAAGGCCCACTGTGCAGGTTCATGGCACACAGAGAAGAGAAGGCGGAGTCCTTTCCTGGAGCTGGTGGGCTGCGGGCACAGCCATGGATGACCAGGAGTCTGCATCTCACTAGGGGCCGAGGCTGGCGCTGAGGGAATCCTCAGTGAGGATTTTTTTCCTTAAAAGCCATCCTAAGTGACTTCAGCTCCATTGCTTTTTGCCAAAAATCTACAATGATCCCAAGAGCTTTGTACACACCAAGGGTGGTGACTGGACATGGAGCCCAGCACAGACGGAAGTCAGTCCTGCCCTGAGTTCCAGGGGCCAGCCACACCTTCCCCCTTCCATGGCCTGGCTTTCTTCTGCCAGGACCGGCAGAATGGTGGAAAGGCAAGTGTGGTCTCAAGCTGAGGGGCCCAGCCTGGGCTCCAAGCCCCTGAGCGTCCCCTTGGGACGTCTGGTGGACCTAGTTCCCCCTGCCGTGGGGCAACTCTCTCTCGGGGAATGTCATGTTTCTTTGCTTTCTGTTGTGATGGGGCACTCCAGTTATCTCAGGGCGATTGGGAAGTCTGCTAGTGTTACATGCTCCGCCTTAGATGGGAAAACATTATTGCTGCATTGACGCTGCTCACTCGATACTGGGTATCTGTTAAACACAAATGGCAAGGGGAACAGAGCAAAACAGAAAAAAAAATGGAGAGTTGCTGGGTTGCCTCAAGTCTCACCTGTGATTAAGAGTGTGTACAGCCTGCATGTGAACCCCGGTTCCCACACCTGCCAGCTACCAGGTGCCAAGCGCCGATTTTAGACCCCCAGCTTC
>NW_011385317.1:0-686 GCF_000754665.1 Bison bison bison
ATCCCCAGAATCACACGTGGTTTTGCTGCTTCTCAACCACCCCCAGCAAGAGTCTGACGTTTCCGGGGAGTAGAGTAACTTCTACGCTCTCAAATGATGAGAACTCACTCATACTCCGTGAGACATCTACACATCTGCTCAAAAGCTGCTTCTTGTATCTCAGCTTTTCACTCCTAACTTCAGAGTCCTCGCCGCCTGGCTGTCCCCTCCAACAGTCTCATGGTCCTCTGCACCTTTCCCTCCAACAGTCTCATGGTCCTCTGCACCTTCCCGTAACACAATGGTCCTCTGCACCTTTCCACAATCTATGGTCCTCTGCACCTTCCCGTAACACACGCTGCAAGAGGCAGGCTGCCTTTCTGTGCCTGGGGAAGCAAGACAAATCCAGCCAGTAACCGCTTCCCTCTTGATATTAACAGCCATGTCATCTTTAAAGACACAAAACCACTTTCTCAAAATTGAAACCGAGAGTCTATTCAACGCTTAGAAGAGGCACTCTCACACTGATTATTCATGAGGACTTTAAAGCCCACTATGACTGGATCCTTCGATCAAAGTTCTAAAATCAACAACTTTTGCTAAAAACAGATGCAGCCGCTATGGAAATACATTTTTGGAGGCTCTTCAAAAATTTAAAATGTACAATTACCATATGACCAGCAATTCCCATTTCTAG
The DNA here is from genome assembly GCF_000754665.1 of Bison bison bison. Taxonomy (NCBI): domain Eukaryota; kingdom Metazoa; phylum Chordata; class Mammalia; order Artiodactyla; family Bovidae; genus Bison; species Bison bison. Next base: position 677 of record NW_011385317.1, read on the forward strand.
GTTTTATCTG
>NW_011385318.1:0-614 GCF_000754665.1 Bison bison bison
GGAATGTGGAACCACCCACGAGGCCACGTCTGGAATGTCGTCGTGAGACCGGCCTCATCCTGAGGTGCGACCGGAGGTCGGGAACCCCTTCTAGACAAAGCAGGGGAGTCGACCCTCCTGTCCAGATCAGGAGGGTAGAAGTGGCTCTGAGGAAGTGGTGCCGGAAAACCTCGGTGTTCCTCTCGAGGGAGACCGGGATGCCGGGGAACTTTGTGGGTCGCATCAAGGGTGCCAAGTAACGTTTCGACCTCCAATAACTAACGTGGGACTTCTCCTGAGGCGCTGTAGCGGGAAATGGCTTCATCTTGCGATGACGGGTGAACCACTTGGTTTTTCTCGAGTTGCGGCGGGATTCTCGAGTTACGACGGGGAATTCAAGTTACCTCTTGTGTTGGCCCAGCGAAGTCCAATCTTCCATTCGAGTTGCGAAGGAAAGCTGGGGATTGCTCTAGAGTGACTGCAGGGCCAAGATACCTCATTTAGGCTTCTGTACCGAAGCCAGTGATCCTCTCCAGGGGCGACAGGGTTCTCGGGGTTGCATTCCAGACACACCCGGGGAGACAGGCATTCATCTCGAGTGGAAGCAAAGAACTCCGCTCTGCTCTCGAGTCGCG
>NW_011385319.1:0-787 GCF_000754665.1 Bison bison bison
GCAACCCCGAGATCCCGGTCGCCCCTGGAGAGGAACATTGGCTTCTGGACACAAGCCTAGATGAGGTCTATTGGCCCTGCAGTCACTCGAGAGCAATCCCCAGCTTTCCTTCGCAACTCGAATGGAAGATTGGACTTCCCTGGGCCAACACAAGAGGCATCCTGAATTCCCCGTCGTAACTCGAGAATCCCGCCGCAACTCGAGAAAAGCCACGTGGTTCCCCCGTCATCGCAAGATGAAGGCCTTTCCAGCTACAGCGTCTCAGGAGAAGTCTCACGTTAGCAATTGGAGGTCGAAACGGTACTTGGCACCCTTGATGCGCCCCACCAGGTTCTCCGGAATCCCGATCTCCCTGGAGAGGAACCCCGAGGTTTTCCGGCCCCACTTCCTCTGAGCCCCTTCTACCCTCCTGATCTCGACAGGAGGGTCGACTCCCCTGCTTTGTCTGGAAGGGGTTCCCGACCTTCCGGTCGCACCTCAGGATGAGGCCGGTCTCACGACGACATTCCAGACGTGGCCTCGTGGGTGCTTCCACATTGCGAAGCACCCCGATTTCCCGGTCCCCTCTTGATAAGAACCCAATGCCTGGACACCTCTCCGAACTCCACCCTGTGAATGAAGTCAACGCGAATGGGCAGTGACTCGCCCGTGCATCATCCGGAAAAAACCCCAGGTTCCAAAGACAGCTCGACAAGTGGCCTCTCTCCACGGGTTCACCTCGAGAGGCACGCGGAGTTCCATGCCTTAACCCAAGACGAGGCCTGACTCTCCTGTCCCCCAGTCTGCA
>NW_011385320.1:0-911 GCF_000754665.1 Bison bison bison
CTTTGTGCTCTCAACTTTGATTTCACTGGGTGCTGTCCCCCACCACCATCTCGCTCTCTCTGTCAAAGAGTTAACTTACAGCTCCAATTCATAAAGTTCCTTGTCATTCTTCCCTTGAACTTTCCAGCTGAGTCTCCATCTGGAGCGCTGAACCCACCACGTTCCTAATTATGTCTGGGCTGCTAAGACCCATCGAGAAGGTGTCTAGGGTGAGGCACCTTCCGCTATTCGAGAGGGCGCCTGCGGCCTACGGAAGTGGTGCAAACTTCTTGTCTTGTAGTTTGATTGGTGTCCCGCGTAAACCAAGCTACTCAGTCTCTTTTCTCACCGAATTTTCCTACTGAGCTATCCTCATACTATTATTCTTGACATCTCTGATTAGCATATAAATAGTCGCCTAGGCCATCTCTCCTTCGAATACCCTGGATCAGCTGGGGCTGGTCCCAGGCAGGTGGCGCCCGAACAGGGACCTCAGGAGGCAATAATCAAAGAGCTGAGCAGACACCAACCACGCAATCAGCAAGCAAAAACATGGAGCTCAGCAGTGACGAATCATGCTGCTCAAGTGGCAATAATCAAGCAGGTGACCAGGCAGGAATCACGCAGCTTAGCTGGCAATTGTCAAGCAGATGAGCCGACAGGAATCACGCAGCTCAGCTGTTAATTGTCATGCAGATGAGCCGGCAGGAATCACGCAGCTCAGCAGGCCCTGATCACGTGACTCTGCAGGCACTGATCACGTGGCTGATCAAGTCCAGATCACGTGACGGTGCACGCACTGATCACGTGGCTATCATGCACTGATCAGGTGACTGGGCATGCACTGATGACGTGGCTGATCAGGCACTGATCACATGGCTCATCATGCACTGATCACGTGTTTCTCAGGCAGTGATCAGTGACTGACAGGC
>NW_011385320.1:4110-6099 GCF_000754665.1 Bison bison bison
ACGTGACTGAGAGGCGTTGATCACGTGACTGTGCCGTCAGTGATCACGTGGCTGATCATGCACTGATATCGTGACTGAGCATGCCCTGATCATATGCCGGGAGCCGGTGAGGCATTCCACTATGGACAAAGGTCATGAGGAAGGAGGATCGGCATACGCAATGCGGGATCGAGCCTCAGGAGTCCACCCGGATATTCTCGAGCATCTCCCCCCCAAAAAAACCAGAGTCTGCCTTCTTTATTCCTTTGTGCTCTCAACTTTGATTTCACTGGGTGCTGTCCCCCACCTTCATCTCCCTCTCTCTGTCAAAGAGTTAACTTACAGCTCCAATTCATAAAGTTCCTTGTCATTCTTCCCTTGAACTTCCAGCTGAGTCTCCATCTGGAGCGCTGAACCCTCCACACTTATTAATTATGCCTGGGCTGCTAAGAACCCCTCGAGAAGGTGTCTAGGGTGAGGCACCTTCCGCTATTCGAGAGGGCGCCTGCAGCCTACGTAAGTGGTGCAAACTTCTTGTCTTGAAGTTTGATTGGTCTCCCGCAAAAACTAAGCTACTCAGTCTCTTTTCTTCACCGAATATTCCTACTGAGCTATCCTCATACTATTATTCTTGACATCTCTGATTAGCATATAAATAGTCGCCTAGGCCATCTCTCCTTCGAATACCCTGGATCAGCTGGGGCTGGTCCCAGGCAGGTGGCGCCCGAACAGGGACCTCAGGAGGCAATAATCAAAGAGCTGAGCAGACACCAACCACGCAATTAGCAAGCAAAAAGCATGGAGCTCAGCAGTGACGAATCATGCTGCTCAAGTGGCAATAATCAAGCAGGTGACCAGGCAGGAATCACGCAGCTTAGCTGGCAATTGTCAAGCAGATGAGCCGACAGGAATCACGCAGCTCAGCTGTTAATTGTCATGCAGATGAGCCGGCAGGAATCACGCAGCTCAGCAGGCCCTGATCCCGTGACCCTGCAGGCACTGATCACGTGGCTGATCAAGTCTAGATCACGTGACTGAGCATGCACTGATCACGTGGCTATCATGCACTGATCACGTGACTGCCCATGCACTGACGACGTGGCTGACCAGGCACGGATCACATGGCTCATCACCCACTGGTCACGTGTTTCTCAGGCAGTGATCAGTGACTGACAGGCGCTGATCATGGGACTGTGCACGCACTGATCACGTGGCTATCATGCACTGATCAGGTGACTGGGCATGCACTGATGACGTGGCTAATCAGGCACTGATCACGTGTTTATAGGCAGTGATCAGTGACTGACAGGCGCTGATCAGGGGACTGTGCACGCACTGATCACGTGGCTGATCAGGAACTGACCACCTGACTGCGCATGCAGTGATCACGTGGCTGGTCGTTCACTCATCACGTGTTTATTTTACGGTGATCACGTGACTGAGAGGCGCTGATTACGAGACTGTGCCGTCAGTGATCACGTGGCTGATTATGCACTGATATCGTGACTTAGCATGCACTGATCATGTGTCGGGAGCTGGTGAGGCATTCCACTCTGGACAAAGTCATGAGGAAGCAGGCTCGGCATATTCAAATGCGGGATGGAGCCTCAGGATTCCACCCGGATATTCTCGAGCATCTCCCCCCCAAAAAAACCAGAGTCTGCCTACTGTATTGCTTTGTGCTCTCACCTCTGATTTCACTGGGGGCTGTCCCCCACCTCCATCTCGCTCTCTCTGTCAAAGAGTTAACTTACAGCTCCAATTCATAAAGTTGCTTGTCATTCTTCCCTTGAACTTCCAGCTGAGTCTCCATCTGGAGCGCCGAACCCACCATGCTTACTAATTATGCCTGGGCTGCTAAGACCCACTCGAGAAGGTGTCTAGGGTGAGGCACATTCTGCTATTCGAGAGGGCGCCTGCGGCCTACGTAAGTGGTGCAAACTTCTTGTCTTGAAGTTTGATTGGTCTCCCGCGTAAACCAAGCTACTCAGTCTCTTTTCTCCACCGTAA
>NW_011385321.1:0-526 GCF_000754665.1 Bison bison bison
CATCTCCACTTTGGTCCAGCTGCTTTATTGTTTGTGGAGTTGTTAGTAACTGCCGTCTGCTCTTCTCCAATAGCCTATTGGACACCTTCCAACCTGAGGGGCTCATCTTATAGTCTCATATCTTTTTGCCTTTTCATACTGTTTATGGGGTTCTCATGGCAAGAATACTAGAGTGGGCTGCCATTTCCTCATCCAATGGACCATTTTTTTTGCCAGAACTCTTCATTATGACACACCCTTATTGGGTGGCCCTGCATGGCATGGCTCGTAGTATCACTGAATTATACAAAGGGAGTTGTGATCTTTTATCCTAATACATATAGGCCTCTTAAAACTAAAAAAAAAAAAGGAATCAATAGTCCAACAACAAAATAAGAAAAGAACCCAAGAAGAAATTTACACACAGAACAACAACAAAAAAAAAGAAAAATACACCCTTAAATATATTATTTTAAAACTTCATTTGTTTGGCAAAATTTTATAATGTAACAGTATATCCTCTTGGTGGTAAACAGGGACTCACATA
>NW_011385322.1:0-882 GCF_000754665.1 Bison bison bison
GGGGCGCATCAAGGGTGCCAAGAACCGTTTCCGCCTCTAATTCTTAACGTGGGACTTCTCCTGAGACGCTGTAGCGGGAAAGGGCTTCATCTTGCGATGACGGGGGAACCACGTGGTTTTTCTCGAGTTGCGGCGGGATTCTCGAGTTACGACGGGGAATTCGGGATGCCTCTTGTGTTGGCCCAGGGAAGTCCAATCTTCCATTCGAGTTGCGAAGGAAAGCTGGGGATTGCTCTCGAGTGACTGCAGGGCCAACAGACCTCATCTGGGCTTGTGTCCAGAAGCCAATGTTCCTCTCCAGGGGCGACCGGGATCTCGGGGTTGCATTCCAGACGCACCCGGGGAGACAGGCATTCATCTCGAGTGGAAGCAAAGAACCCCGCTCTGCTCTCGAGTCGCGACGGGTATCTCTTGGAGCTCCCTGGGTGGACTAAAGGAAGTCAAGCCTCCTGAGGCGTTTGGAGAGAGGTCGCGAGGTTGGCCTCTAGGCCATGCAGGAGACGAAGGCCCTCATCTCCGCGATGACGGGGGAGTCTCGGGGTGGTTCTCGAGCGGCGGCCCCAGGGTGCGGTTTCTCACGAGGTACGACGGCGAGGTCAGTGAGCCTCTCGTGGGGCGCCAGGGAAGTCGGGTCTCCATGCGAGTGGCGAGGGGGAGCGCGTCATTGCTCTCGAGTCATGGGAGGGGAACCTGGCCTCGAGACGTGTTGAAGAAGGTCTCTCGAGGTCTTTCTCGGGTTGAGGCAGGAAACCCTGGCTTCCCTCGACTTGTGCAGGTGACCTCAGGGGGCTTCTCATGGTGGCTCTGAGAAGTCAGGGAAACTGGAGGCGGGGGGGGGGGGCCTCTCGGGACCCCACGGGGGTTGGTGCATTGGAAGAGGGC
>NW_011385323.1:0-1083 GCF_000754665.1 Bison bison bison
GCAGCATCACTACTCTATGGAATTGTATAAGTCAGGTATTAGCTTATCTCTTCACTACTGAGTTACACTCAGAGTTTACAAATACGTATGGTTTTTGGTTGACCATTATAGTTTTGTAGAAGTGTTGGTTTTGTATTCCACTGCAGTTTTATGACTGATATTTTCAGTTGTCTTTCTTTAGGCCTTTTCTAGGTTAGTTGTAAGCATTCATAAGTTTTCCTCTGCCAGTGACTCAGCTTCTTTAAAATGGAGAAAAGTGAACCCCCTAAAAGGCAGTAATTCTCAGGCATATTTACATCATAAACACACAAAGACTTCACTTCAGGCCTGTCAGGTTTTAGGAAGATAACGGTATCTTTTTTTAAAGCACCACAGAGAATTCAAATCGGTAAGATACTCTAACAACTATGGGTTATAGAAAGGTTTCTCTTGGGTAATAATACCACTTTCTAGTTTGAACTACAGTGTTAGAGTGTGAACAAGACCGCATTGCCACCCCACATGTTTCCTTTTCTTTCTTTGATTCAGTGCATTGTATTCATAACTTTCCTAGTCTATACTTTTTTTTGGTTCATGCATGCAAACTTCATCATGAGGATTGCGTGTGTGTGTGTGTGTGTGTGTGTGCAGATGACACAAGGAAGGTGAGAGAATAGTGAGGATTTTCTTAAGTGTGTTTAATTTGAAAGGAATTTATGAGACAACTGATGATTCTTTGCCTAACCTAGTTTTGATCCTTCCTTTGTTTTTCTCCAAGGACCACAAAGCTGATGTAATTTTAAAGTACAAAGCAGATGAAGTTAGAAATCTGAAGGCTTATGGAGAGCTGGAATATGGTAGTTAATATCAAAGTTATTACATTTCCCTGTCTTCTCATAGTGTTTGCTACTTAGTATTTAGGTGAAACAGTCGTTTCAGAATTCTCTCTTTTCTGTTATTTTTTCATAGATGCTTAAATTTGCTTTAAGTAGGTATTAAATACTTCAGAATATTAACAACATAGTAATGGATTCTCTTCCTAATATATGTTCCTTTGGTGGGGAATTAAAAAGCTCACAAGTCCTAGACTTGTACATAATAATT
>NW_011385324.1:0-638 GCF_000754665.1 Bison bison bison
CATCCATTCATCTTCCCAGATAGTTGCGAATATCTGGTAATAACTGATATTTTTCAATATCCCCATCTCTGTGTTTGCTTATAGTGTTTAATAGCCTTCCATAGAGACCTCAGTTCTGCCTTCATGTGTAAATTAAGCATAAACCATAATCCGTGACCTTCAGCCACGAACTACAGAGTTTAATACCAGATATTTTGGGTGAGGAATTTTTTAAAAAGATGCTTACAATATATGCCATTCTTATCTCTCTTGTTAATAAGTACAAGTACTAGGAAATAAAGAGGCCAGAATATATTGCTTCATTTCACAGAGACATCATTCATACAAATCTCTCTCTCTCGGAATGAGGCTTAAAATAAGACATTATTCTGCCTGCCTCATTCAGTCTGGATTCATGAACAGTTCAGGTTGTGGGGTGGTGGTTGCTTTTCGCTAGTAAATCAAACTGTATGAGAAAACTCATATACTGATTTTAATTCCTATTGCGTGGGATTTCTTATGTTATGTCGGTTCAGTTCAGTTCAGTCGCTCAGTCCTGTCCGACTCTTCGTCGACCCCATGAATCGCAGCACGCCAGGCCTCCTGTCCATCACCAACTCCTGGACTTCACTTAGACTCATGTCCATCGAGTCAGTCAT
>NW_011385325.1:0-603 GCF_000754665.1 Bison bison bison
TGCCTGGAAAATCCCATGGATGGAGGAGCCTGGTAGGCTGCAGTCCATGGGGTCGCTGGGAGTCGGACACAACTGAGCAACTTCACTTTCACTTTTCACTCTCATGTATTGGAGAAGGAAATGGCAGCCCACTCCAGTGTTCTTGCCTGGAGAATCCCAGGGACAGGGGAGCCTGGTGGGCTGCCGTCTATGGGGTCGCACAGAGTCAGACACGACTGAAGGGACTTAGCAGCAGCAGCAGACCCCTTATCAACCTGCCTAGGAAATGACTCTCACTTTCTCCACAGTCCAACTCTCACATCCATACATGACCACTGGAAAAACCATAGCCTTGACTAGACGGACCTTTGTTGACAAAGTAATGTCTCTGCTTTTCAATATGCTATCTAGGTTGGTCATAACTTTTCTTCCAAGGAGTAAGCATCTTTTAATTTCATGGCTGCAGTCATCATCTGTAGTGATTTTGGAACCCCAAAAAATAAAGTCTGACATTGTTTCCCCATCTATTTCCCATGAAGTGATGGGACCAGATGCCATGATCTTCGTTTTCTGAATGTTGAGCTTTAAGCCGATTTTCACTCTCCTCTTTCACTTTCATCAAGA
>NW_011385326.1:0-512 GCF_000754665.1 Bison bison bison
TTAGCAGACTGCTAGTGGCTGCATCACCTCGGGCTAAAGACCCGCAGGGGGTACTCTTACTGCCCCCCCACCCCGCCCCAAGTCTATGTCAGCAGCTTTCTCGATCTCTTTTATCCTTTCATAACACTTGATGACACAAAAGCTCTGAGCGATCAAGTCATATCGAATCTTCATTTCAGATTGAAGATGCATTCCATGGTATTGCCATCTTAAGTCTTTCCATCGCTATGGAATATCTGTCCATGTATTCAGGATCTTTTTCAGCCACGGTGTAGAATTTCCAGTGTGCCAGTCTTGCATCCCCGTGACATCCGTGGCAAAGCATTTGGTCATGTTGACAGTATTGAAAGGGTAATTTTTTTTTTAAAATCCTTTTCAGTATTATTATTTGCTAGTGTATACAAGTAAAACTGTGTACTCATTCATTTTTTACACTTTGCACAGCTTGAGAGTTGTCTTTTCCTTTCTTTGCTTTCTCGAACTTTAAGATATCCTGGCACATACATGTACTG
>NW_011385327.1:0-642 GCF_000754665.1 Bison bison bison
TTTCTGTAGATGGGTTGAGAGCAGATGAATTTATTGGAAGGCCTTTGTGTCTGTAGCCAGGAAAGGAATATGAGTGGGGAGGGGGTGTGTCGTCCTTCAGTTCTCTCTACCTCCAGAAGTTTCTATGATATGGGCCATGGTCACCGGGCTCCCAGAGATCAGGGAGAGAGGGATGTTTTGTGACTTCACCCAAGCCTGACCCATAGAAGGCTGCCTCTCAGCAGCCAATGTCAGACTTCTGGGCCATCTGCCAGGCTCAAGAAATGACCTACTAGGAACTCTCTGGTAGTCCTGGAGTGGTTAGGACTCTGCACTTTCACTGCTGAGGGCATGGATTCTATACATATTGGGGAACTAAGATCCTGCAAGCTGCACTGCCTGGCCAACAATAGAAACAAACAAACAAACAAAGAAAGACAGACATGACCTTTCCCACCTTTCCTTCCATAGACAACCCCACGGCTGAGTCCAGTTCAGGTCCATTGCTGTGGTCAAGGAGGAAGCTCCCTTGGGCTTGTGGCTGTGGAGTGACATGTGGTCAGCCTGAGCGTCCACCAACAGGGCTGGGCATCTCACACCAACCGAGAACCTGGTACCCAGTAGGAGGTCAGGCCCTCAGGACACATGCTGGTGCCTGCTGAC
>NW_011385328.1:0-694 GCF_000754665.1 Bison bison bison
GTGGGTTTAGAATGGAGCTTCAGTCTGGCCGTGGGATTTGGCAACAATGACAAAGACAGCAATCAACAACTGCCACCCCACTCACTGTTCACTTGCCAAAGCTAAAAAGTGACTGATTTTCGGGCCTTCTGAGGTTAAGTGTGATAGACCCTTTCTTCCTTTGGATGTAATGCCTGTCTGGTGATGAAGTTAAGAACTTAATGCAGTGAAGAACAGCATGTCTTCATAGCACAGACTCTGGGTGCTAGATTCAAGAACTTCCATTCACCCATATGTGTTGCTTTCTACGTTCCATATCTGATTTTTGTTTTATATTGGAGAAAAAAATATATCCTCATTGCTGTTGTTGTTCAGTCATCCAGTCATGTCCGACTCTTTGCGACCCCATGGACTGCAGCATGCCAGGCCTCTCTGTCCCTCATCATCTCCTGGAGTTTGCCCAAGTTCATATTCATTGCATCAGTGATGCTGTCCAGCCATCTCAACCTCTGACACCCTCCTTTCCTTGTTAGAGAATTTAAAATGAAGGCATCGGCATTTACATCATCCCTTGGACTGTGTCTGTTACAGTACTTAATTGTACCTAATTGCTCTAAATGCTGTCAGTTCCTTATTTCTGTCTTCAGATATCATTTTTGGAAACAAGGACTAACATCAGTTTATAAATTAGCTGTACATCAATAGTTTTGTTGTT
>NW_011385329.1:0-532 GCF_000754665.1 Bison bison bison
GTATGAGTGTGTGTATAAAAAAGGTGCAATGGCTTTTAACTCCTGTTAGATTTAATAGAAATGGAAAAAAATTAAAACCCAAATGAAGAATGATTAAAAAGTCGACTCGGTTGTTGAATATATGTAAGCAGAAATACTTCAAAATATGTTTTCTTGGCTGAATGTAAAATATGAGGACTCTTTTATATCACTCACCTCTCTGCTTTTAATAAAGATCTACCAATTTTCAAATTTTTGTCCAGTTTTGACAAAAATAGACAGATATAGACTTATATATACATATATATCATATATAAATATAGAAGTATATTTTCATAAGAGAAAATATTGATGCCAAGCTTAGATTTCAGAATTATTTCCAACTCCAGGCTCCATCTCAACAGGAAATAGCCAAAGTTGTTGCTGATTGAAACACTCCAAGAGCTGGAAAACCTGAAAAAGAAATCAAACCTGCAACTGAGATTTTCTGTCACATTTATGATTGAGTTCTAAGTCCAACACTTTATTTCCTTTCGTGTTCTAAGCAGTCCCT
>NW_011385330.1:0-851 GCF_000754665.1 Bison bison bison
TATAGCTGTACTCTTAAATACATTTTCTAAATCACAATATTCTGCTTTCAGGGAGAAATATGAGTGGGCAAGTGGCATCAGCATTGGGACCTACAAAGCAAGATTGCTCCCAGGTGGATGAACCTGTGGTTGTGAGTAACCTTACCATTTGGTGTTTTCTATTAGCTCAAGTTTATTTTTGAGAAAATGATGTTAAGTAGTACAGATGTGGTGATAAAGGTCTTCCATGCTGATAAAGGGTGACACTTTGTCTTAGGAAGGAACATTGATCCAGATATATTATAGTCCAGTGTTGCCTGGATGATTATACTCTTAAATTCCCTGGAAATGTGCCCAGTGACTCCCTCCTCCTGCTTATTAACAACAGGCTGCATACTTCCATCCCAACATAGATTTAAATAACTTCCAAAGTCTTCCTGGGTAACTCTTCTCTGTGGGAAGAGTAACTTTATTAAAAGTAAGTACATAGTATTGTGTTGGGAAAATGTTGTTAGGTTTATTTATGATCAGATATATCTATGTATTATGTATATTTATGCTATTAGATGTATTACAAAAAAAGGTTTTATTTGCATGCACTCTCTCCTAGGACCAGCAGCCCAGTGTTGAGCAACCTCAACAAGAGGAACCGCCAGCTGAGATTCAGGATATCACACCTAGAAAGGAGGAAGTACATGGAGAGGATCCAGTGAATCGTGATGAAGAGGAGAAGGATCCCTTTGAAGGTAAAGTGTATCTGTGCGTCATGCCTTAAGACATAACCAGTAAGAAGAGGAAAGGAAACATTAGAAAAGGACTTCAGACAGTTCCTAAAAAACTGAGGAGAGTATAGTTTGCAGGTCAGTGTGGTC
>NW_011385331.1:0-1050 GCF_000754665.1 Bison bison bison
GGGACAAATGTCAAACCAATCAGAAAATCAATGTTTTGGGTAATCATCAATTGTTGCTTGGGGACCCCATGGTATGTGGTTATCTGACTGCTCAGATGATATTAACAACACTGTGTGTGATATGGAAGGTCACTGACACTATGATGGAACATTACTATGACAAACGACTTCTTGAGTGACTTGACCATGGATTAGCCCCACCTCCTCCTAAGATCGTCCTCCATAAACAGAGTGGGCCTGAACAATGGGCCATTTGGAAACTTGCTGCAAGCATCAGAGCACAGAACAACTTGGAACTTGGACCGGACATTTCATAGGGACCAGTCGTCACAATAACTATTTCTTTCGCTACAGTCAGTCATATTTATACAGGCCTGTGTCCCACTTCCTTTTGTTATAGCCATAGAAAATTTACAATTTAATAAGACTTTTACATTCTGTAACTTGTATTAATTGCAAACTATATACTTGTATTAACACCTCTATTTCTTTTAAGCTTTTTGTGTTATTCCTGTTACACGTCAATCACAGTAGCCTACAACTGGGAACAAATCAAATTTCATTTAATAAATATACGTGATAATGCCTCTCTGAATGTACAACTACTATAAAAGAAAATCTTTAAAACTTTTTTCTAAAAATCTGCCCTCTTCCCCTAATTTGGAAACTTTAGCTGAACAAATTACCTGGGCTAGACCCACGAGGATGGTTTCAAAGTATTACCCACAGTATCGGGTCTGGAACTGTAGCTTTGGTGATTGTCTTGATAATTTTATTTGTTGTTTACCGTCACCTTTCTATAAGGTTGGTTAATACTAACCAAAATTCATTTGGTCAAGACCTTTTTTTTACAAATATAATAAAATAGAGGGAATTGTCAGGAAGCATTTAACAAGAGGCTTCCTGTGTGCTGTTTTGGATCTGTCAGGAATTCTCTGCTCCTTATTAATTCCTGAAGAGGAGAGGCAAGCCTCTACCCACGGGCTGAAGAATCCAGGCATTTCCTTCATTAGTTTTTCTATACAGTGATAAGTACCCTCTTCCTTCCTG
>NW_011385332.1:0-864 GCF_000754665.1 Bison bison bison
CTTATTTTTCTGGGCTTCAAAATCACTGCAGATGGTGACTGTAGCCATGAAATTAAGACACTTACTCCTTGGAAGGAAAGTTATGACCAACCTAGATAGCATATTGAAAAGCAGAGACATTACTTTTGCCAACAAAGGTCCGTCTAGTCAAGGCTATGGTTTTTCCTGTGGTCACGTATGGATGTGAGAGTTGGACTGTGAAGAAAGCTGAGCACCAAAGAATTGATGCTTTTGAACTGTGGTGTTGGAGAAGACTCTTGAGAGTCCCTTGGACTGCAAGGAGATCCAACCAGTCCATTCTGAAGGAGATCAGCCCTGGGATTTCTTTGGAAGGAATGATGCTGAAGCTGAAACTCCAGTACTTTGGCCACCTCATGCGAAGAGTCGACTCATTGGAAAGACTCTGATGCTGGGAGGGATTGGGGGCAGGAGGAGAAGGGGACGACAGAGGATGAGATGGCTGGATGGCATCACTGACTTGATGGACGTGAGTCTGAGTAAACTCCAGGAGTTGGTGATGGACAGGGAGGCCTGGCGTGCTGCAATTCATGGGGTTGCAAAGAGTTGGACACGACTGAGCGACTGAACTGAACTGATGAAATAGTTTGGGCTAGGCATAATATGATAAGATTATAGTATACATTAGAAAGATTCTTTAAGTGACATGGTGGACATTTTGGAGGTGGACAAGATCAGAGGAATTGAGCTTGTAGCAACTCTAGTGAGAGATAAGGATCAAAACAAGGGCAACAACATTGGGGATAGCAAAGAGGAAACAGATTTGAAAAATGTTTAATATATACAAGAAAGAATTGACCAAGTCTAGTCAACCTGAATAACTTCTAAAGCTCTAGAGGCAAATTT
>NW_011385333.1:0-573 GCF_000754665.1 Bison bison bison
CTGGCTGGCTGGGTGGATGAACGGAGCATGGAATGAATAAAGCAGATGATTGTACTCCAGTGCTAGAAACATATTCTACGAAATTGATTGAGTAGGAGCTGGGCGATGATTGTTTCATCCTAACAGTGACATGTGTTTGGAAACGGCCTAAGTGCTCCTCAGTGAGGGGTGAAGTACAATCTGTGGACACCCCACAAGGAACAGCCCGCCCTCCTTCCTGCCACCTTCCCCATCCCCAGGAGCTCATCAGGGGTTCTGCTCATGCCCCCCACCCCACCCAACAGCCACACAGGTCCTCCTGGGGTCCCCTCATCAGACAGGGTTATCATCAGGCCCCCATATCACTCAGCTTCCTCTCCTTGAGGACAGCGTATGTTCCTGCCTCTTCAGCCACAAATGTGTTGAGTCTCGTTTGTGCTGGGTGTGGGATTTACAGGGGTAAGTAAAGCAGATGTGGTCTGGAGCACAGTTAAGTGACAAGAGAGAAAAAGGGCAGATTATTAAATGCTATCCCTATTAGTAGTAAATACAATGCTGAGATGGATGGTGCATTGATTATGTACCAGATGCCGT
>NW_011385334.1:0-920 GCF_000754665.1 Bison bison bison
ATGAGAGCTAAACTTAGACCCAGAGGCCTTCATGCATGTCGGTAGCAGTTATTGTATTTATGTTTAGAATATTCTTTTATCTATGCCAAGGGGTCCTGGTTTCCTACTTAAAGAAGTGAAGTAATGCTTAAAATATAAGTAAATATATAAAGAAAGGAATTGCTGTCTTCATTATTTTAGTCAAATCTAAGTTGTCACTGGCATGGACTGAATTTAGGAAACAGATTTAGTGTGACGAGACCAAATATGAGAGTGAAGAAGAGAGGCCTTTTCAGAAACAATATAGGTTTCTGACAATTCTAACGAGGGTAGAAGGAAGCATTTGCACTGTTGTTGGAGAGATTTGGGTTCCAATGTGCAATGTGTGTTAGTGTGCACTTGTTCCACAAAGGAAAGTTGAGAGATTGTAGACTGAATTTTGGAGGGTGGGACTGGAATATGTAGGAGAGCCTGGAGCTATTTGGAAGTCAAGCAATTGACCCCACATTTTTTTCTGAATGGAAGAAAGCCAGAAAGTTCCAGAAGGGAAACACAGCTATTAATTGAGATTTGACTCAAAGGTCTCCCTTCCTGTGTCCTTCGTCTTCATTTTCTCTGTCTTTCTCACACACGAGTGCACTCACACTTGTATACACACCCCAACCCACCAAAGATTCAAATCTGCTGCTGTCTCCCTGGTAGGAGAATTTCCTGTAGAAACGACAATGTAAAGTAACAGGCATGCCGTGGAGAACTATAAAAGCATTGTTCTGAGACTTCTTCAGGTGAAGAAACATCCAGCTCTTGGCATGAGCATGACTGAGGTAACTGCAGTAAAAGCATTGTTTGGTATCCAGTGGCAACCGTTATTTATGTTTACATAAAGGGAAAAAAGTAGTCCTCTGATATACTCTCAGAAAACTAGCTGCCACAGGCTTTTG
>NW_011385335.1:0-501 GCF_000754665.1 Bison bison bison
ATTAACCTATGCTTATTAAAAAAAATACTAGCTGGGGAAGCTACTTAATCTCCATTAGAGCGGACAATCCTGTTCCAATCTGGCAAAAACATTGTAGCCCTAGCAACAAAACTATTAGAAAAGGCCTAGAGAGCAAATGTCAGAGCTGACCCTGTGATTACACAAGTCAGTTTATGTTACCACTTCACCTATTTTTGTCCTCCTACCACTTAATCTATGTTTATACTAGAGAAACATAATACAGTTTCATTTATTTGTCTAGGTCCACTTTCATCTACATTTATCTGCATCATTTTGCTATGCAAGCTTGTTTGCACAAAGGAGCTTAACATCAGATCAGAATCTTCATTGTCTTGGAATTTCATCTGTGCTGGAAAAGGCCTCTGAGTATAAGCAGGCTAACCACACTCTGCTTCCATGCAAGGGAAAGATCTCAATCAAACATCTTTAAAAACTAGTTAGATACAGATATATCAGGTAGATGCCTAGACATGGATATGA
>NW_011385336.1:0-792 GCF_000754665.1 Bison bison bison
CACAGGAAGACGAAGGTTGAGTGTGCAGCCGCAGCAGGGAAATACCACCTTGGTTATCAGGAAGGCTACATTTGTGGTTTTCTTGAGGGCACTGTTCTGAAAACCCCCAGGGTTCCTATTCTCCTAATCAGCTGTCCTTTGGGAAACATATTGAAGGAAATTAAAGTGATCTTTAGGCTTCATCCTGCTACCCCTGCCTCAGGCACGCTGGGGTGACAGAAGGGGCTGGTAGCCTCCTACACAGAGGCATCTGTTATTTCGCATTCAAGATCACCACCCAACTAGTGGCCAGTCATAGGACCCATTCCCTCTGCTGTTCTCTAGTTGGCATCACAAAGCTCCCTGGGATTTCTGAGAAATGAAGAGGTCCTCAGCTTATCACCCCAGTCAGTAGTTATCACCCAGTACTGAGTGCTCAGGGGGAAGTTTTCTGTCCTGGCCTCTGGAGTCCTCAACATGAATTAAGAGTACTTCCTTTGGTTCCCCATAGGGCCTGGTGTCCCCACCCCTTTCTTGGAATAGTATCTGCACCTTCATACTAAGGGTTTCATTTCCTACACACCTGATATAAATAAATGTTGGTGGAACTTCAGCTTGATAGCTCTGCCCTGGTTCTTCAAGGGCTACAAGGAACAGGGCTGGATTCATTATCACTTCTTTTATTGGTAGATGATCCCTCAGTCCTTGCTTTGACCTCTGTTGTGGCCTGAAAGTCTACCCTCCCTTCCCCTTGGGTCCACCCGTCTACTACTATACTTTCTTATAGTAGGGCAAGCATCTCCATGAGACCCC
>NW_011385337.1:0-671 GCF_000754665.1 Bison bison bison
AACCGCACACTGGGGCCGCCGCTCGAGAACAACCCCGAGATTCCCCCGTCATCGAGAGATGAGGGCCTTCGTCTCCTGCATGGCCTAGAGACCAATCTCGCGACCTCTCTCCAAACGCCTCAGGAGGCTTGACTACCTTGAGTCCACCCAGTGAGCTCCAAGAGATACCCGTCGCGATTCGAGAGCAGAGCGGGGTTCTTTGCTTCCACTCGAGATGAATGCCTGTCTCCCCGGGTGCGTCTGGAATGCAACCCCGAGATCCCTGTCGCCCCTGGAGAGGAACATTGGCTTCTGGACACAAGCCTAGATGAGGTCTATTGGCCCTGCAGTCACTCGAGAGCAATCCCCAGCTTTCCTTCGCAACTCGAATGGAAGATTGGACTTGCCTGGGCCAACACAAGAGGCAGCCTGAATTCCCCGTCTAACTCGAGAATCCCGCCGTAACTCGAGAAAAACCACGTGGCTCCCCGTCATCGCAAGATGAAGCCCTTTCCCGCTACAGCGTCTCAGGAGAAGTCCCACGTTAGAAATTGGAGGTCGAAAGGGCACTTGGCACCCTTGATCCGAACCATAAAGTTCCCCGAAATCCCGGTCTCCCTCGAGAGGAACACCGAGGTTTTCCGGCACCCACTCCTCTGAGCCCTTTCTCCCCTCCTGATCTGGACAGGAGG
>NW_011385338.1:0-701 GCF_000754665.1 Bison bison bison
TTGAACTCAGGTCTCCCGAATTTCAGGCAAATTATTTACCATCTGAGCCACCAGGGAAGGCCATGAATACTGGAGTGGATAGCCTATCCTTTCTCCAAGGGATCTTCCCGACCTAGGAATTGAATCGGAGTCTGCAGCTGGATTCTTTACCAGCTGAATCCTAACCTTATTCTTTCCTTCCCTTGGGGGGTAGTTGTTTTTTTTTTTAAAGCTTTTTGTTTATCCTTCCATTAAAAGTTATAGTAATTGTAGAAAATGTCTATATAATATCTGTGTATAGCTATATATTCTTCCACGCTCTTTTGGTATAGTGTCATACTGTTTGTTTTCTCTACCTTGTTTTTTTTTTTTACTAACAATATATCCTGGCTATTTCATAGTAGCACTTATAGATAGTATTCCTCAGAATTTTTTTTTAAATGTGGCAAAAATATACATGTTGCACTAGTGGTAAAGAAACTGCCTGCCAATGCAGGAGATGTGGGTTCAAGCCTAGGGTTGGGGAGATCCCCTCGAGGGAGGGCATGGCTTCCCAATCCAGTATTCTTGCCTGGAGAATCCAATGGACAGTGGAGTGTGACAGGCTACAATCCATAGTGTTGCAAAGAGTTGGACATGACTGAAGTGACTTAGCATGCATGTACACAAAATATATATAACATAAAACTTACCATTTGAATCTTTTCTTGTTTGTTTTTTGG
>NW_011385339.1:0-679 GCF_000754665.1 Bison bison bison
GTGGCTGGTCGTTCACTGATCACGTGTTTATCATACGGTGATCACGTGACTGAGAGGCGCTGATCACGTGACTGTGCCGTCAGGGATCACGTGGCTGAGCAGGCACTGATATCGTGACTGAGCATGCACTGATCATGTGCCGGGAGCCGGGGAGGCATTCCACTCTGGACAAAGGTCATGAGGAAGGAGGCTCGGCATACGCAAATGCGGGATCGAGCCTCAGGAGTCCACCCAGATATTCTCAAGCATCTCCCCCCCAAAAAAACCGGAGTCTGCCTACTGTACTGCTTTGTGCTCTCACCTCTGATTTCACTGGGGGCTGTCCCCCACCACCATCTCGCTCTCTCTGTCAAAGAGTTAACTTACCGCTCCAATTCATAAAGTTCCTTGTCATTCTTCCCTTTAACTTCCAGCTGGGTCTCCATCTGGAGCGCGGAACCCACAACGCTTCCTAATTATGCCTGGGCTGCTAAGACCCACTCGAGAAGTTGTGTAGGGTGAGGCACCTTTCGCTATTCGTGAGGGCGCCTGCGGCCTACGTAAGTGGTGCAAACTTCTTGTCTTGAAGTTTGATTGGTCTTCCGCGTAAACCAAGCTACTCAGTCTCTTTTCTCCACCGAATTTTCCACTGAGCTCTCCTATACTATA
Source organism: Bison bison bison (assembly GCF_000754665.1). Classification (NCBI taxonomy): domain Eukaryota; kingdom Metazoa; phylum Chordata; class Mammalia; order Artiodactyla; family Bovidae; genus Bison; species Bison bison. Next base: position 649 of record NW_011385339.1, read on the forward strand.
TTTCTTGACATCTCTGATTTAGCATATAAAA
>NW_011385339.1:3786-4113 GCF_000754665.1 Bison bison bison
AGTCAGGCAGTGATCAGTGACTGACAGGCGCTGATCAGGGGACTGTGCACGCACTGATCAGGTGGCTGATCAGGAACTGACCACCTGACTGCGCATGCAGTGATCACGTGGCTGGTGGTTCACTGATCACGTGTTTATCATACGGTGATCACGTGACTGAGAGGCGCTGATCACGTGACTGTGCCGTCAGTGCTCACGTGGCTGAGCAGGCACTGATATCGTGACTGAGCATGCACTGATCATGTGCCGGGAGCCGGGGAGGCATTCCACTCTGGACAAAGGTCATGAGGAAGGATTCTCGGCATACGCAAATGCGGGATCGAGCCT
>NW_011385340.1:0-811 GCF_000754665.1 Bison bison bison
ATTGTTTGCAGTCTCCCCAGGGGCCTCCCCATACAATCCGCCTGTCCACACACCCCACTCCCTTTACTACTCACCCCCTTCATTCTTCCACGTCCTCCACGCACGTCCTCGTCCCTCTGAAAACTGTCCCTTATTTTGGTGGAGTGGTGTGGGAGGAGAGGGAGAAAGAGTGGAGGCTACCCTGAGACTTACTGTGCTTGGAGCGTATCTCAGGACCAGAGCTCTGTACTGGGTAACCTCCCTTCTGCACTCCTCTGGCTTCCTTTAGCCAGTATTGTGCTTTGCGTGCTCAGCTGTGTCTGACTTTTTACAACCCATGGACTGTAGCCCACCAGGCTCCTCTGTCCATGGATTCTCCAGGCAAGAATACTGGAGTAGGTTGCTATTTCCTACTCCAGGGGATCTTCCCAACCAAGGAATCAAATCCACGTCACTTGCATCCCCTACACTGGCAGGCAGATTCTTTACCACTGCATCACCTGGGAAGCCCAAATCATTCAATAATTGAATTGCTTTTGCAGCTCAGAAGTCAAGGACATCAAAAAAAAGAAGAAGAAGAAGTTAAGGACATCAGAAAAAAAAGAAGAAGAAGAAGTTAAGGACATCAAGACATCTCCAAAATCCTGCCTGCAAAAAGGATAGCTAGGCGGAGATTATAATCCAGGGCTCTTCCTTCCCCAGACAGAATAAACATGAGAAATGCCACACTGAATCTCTTTGACCTTTTTCTAGGTTTCATCAGATCTAATGCTTCCTCTGATTAACTCAGTCTTTCTTGGTCTGTGATCTTATCCAAGGTTAACATATTTAC
>NW_011385341.1:0-589 GCF_000754665.1 Bison bison bison
GCCTTTGGATTCTATCCTGCTTTGAAAATTGTTATAACTGCCAAGACGGTGTCTAAAGAAAACTTCTTAAATATACTGATGAGATGAGAAAAACTCAAACACACGTCCTTGGACCACTGTCTTACAACAAGCCAATCTTCACACTGCATTAAGTTAAAAAGGAAAATGCAGATCTGAGTGGGAATTTGCCAAGCGCAAAACCCCAGCTTTCACCAGGTGGCTTTTCACCAGAACATGGGGGCCTCTGAGGGACACAGGAGGGTCCACGGGCCACAGGGGACACCGCCTCGGTACCTCACTCACCTTGTGGCTCAGAGCTGAGGGGGGACACCCCACAACGCCCCCCCACCCCACATAGTGCTGACACCACACCACGGACAGAATGCCCTGGCTGACCGAGCTCTGTAATCAAGGGCCATCTCAAAACTGAAAATTCTTGAAGCAGACCTGAGGTCAGTTTTCTACTATGGAACACTCAGACGTCCCTAGGAGAAGACAGCTCCTCAGAGAAACCGAGTTTCTGGGGAGCTGAGTTCAGGATCACTCACCGGATCTCTTCGTTGATGGCTCCAGCTGCTCCTGCATCATC
>NW_011385342.1:0-512 GCF_000754665.1 Bison bison bison
CGGGATCATCCACATTTACAATAACTGTCTGCCAAGGCTGCTCTGGTGTACTGTCTCTGGTCATTCCTGACTTAGAGGCCTTGGAGCTGCTCCTCCTCAGATGCAGGCCTGAAGTAGACACACAAACTCATGGCAGCGACACTCAGGGGTGTGGCCCTGCTTGGACTCTACTCAGCTGTGCCTTTGGAGCCTGCCAATTGCCCAGTACCACACTTCCTACAGGGTCCATCAGCACCCATCCTGCGCCCTCGTCCCCACCCATCCTCCTGCTCCTGCTTCTGCACCTCCTCCTCCTCCTGAGCAGCAGACCCCAAGAAGCAGCAGAAAGGATACCACTTTGGCCCAGAAACCAGAGATGCCCTGGATAATGGCACTCCTCTGAGCCAAGTCATGCTTTCTCCTCTGACGGCTCTTGCACATGAACGAAACATAGCCCCTGCAGTTTTTCTCATGGTCAGAGCTCAGTTCCACTTGCAGGGTGGCCAGCGCCTGCAGCGCATCTAGTGCCAGAA
>NW_011385343.1:0-884 GCF_000754665.1 Bison bison bison
CCGTCGCGATTCGAGAGCAGAGCGGGGTTCTTTGCTTCCACTCGAGATGAATGCCTGTCTCCCCGGGTGCGTCTGGAATGCAACCCCGAGATCCCTGTCGCCCCTGGAGAGGAACATTGGCTTCTGGACACAAGCCTAGATGAGGTCTCTTGGCCCTGCAGTCACTCGAGAGCAATCCCCAGCTTTCCTTCGCAACTCGAGTGGAAGATCGGACTTGCCTGGGCCAACACAAGAGGCATCCTGAATTCCCCGTCGTAACTCGAGAATCCCGCCGTAACAAAAAAAACCACGTGGCTCCCCGTCATCGCAAGATGAAGCCCTTTCCCGCTACAGCGTCTCAGGAGAAGTCCCACGTTAGGAATTGGAGGTCGAAAGGGCACTTGGCACCCTTGATGCGACCCACAAAGTTCCCCGAAATCCCGGTCTCCCTCGAGAGGAACACTGAGGTTTTCCGGCACCCCCTCCTCTGAGCCCTTTCTCCCCTCCTGATCTGGACAGGAGGGTCGACTCCCCTGCTTTGTCTGGAAGGGGTTCCCGACTTTCCGGTCGCACCTCAGGATGAGGCCGGTCTGACGAAGACATTCCAGACGTGGCCTCGTGGGTGGTTCCACATTCCATAGGGACCCCGATTTCCCGGTCCCCTCTTGAGAAGAACCCGATGCCCGGACACCTCTCCGAACTCCACCCTGTGAATGAAGTTCCACACGTAAGGGGCAGTTTTCCGTGCATCGTTCGGAAAAAAACCCCAGGTTCCAAATACAGCTCGACAAGTGGCCTCTCTCCCCGGGGACATCTCGAGAGGCAAGCGGAGTTCCATGCCTCAACCCAAGACGAGGCCTGGACTCTCCTGTCCCCAGTCTGCAGGGCCCTGCGATCGGAGTCTG
>NW_011385344.1:0-782 GCF_000754665.1 Bison bison bison
CCATACACTGCAAGCACTTTCCCAAAATACACACCAACATTATTTGTTTGCAGTGTTCCTCCCTCCCCACAACTCAACTGAACAAGTGAGCCGAAATAAGTGACCACCTTTGCCCCCTTGTGCCAGGGCAGAAATTAGACACTAAAGAGACTTGCAAAGAGAGAAAGACCAAAACAAATAAAGAAAAGGGAACCCCTCTGGGAGTGAAAGGTGCAACAGATTAAAACCCTGTAGTTAATATTGACTAAGCATAGGAAGGGCTTATAGATCTTGTAAAGAAATGCAAGCTGGAACAAGGAATTATCTGAAACTCAACTGAACCCACACTGCCCACAACGGCTCCAGAGAAATTCCTAGATATAGTTTTCTATTATCAACCTTCTTAATTTTTAAAATTATTTATTATTTTTCCTTCTTACTTTTTTTTTAATTTTACAATATTGTATTGGTTTTGCCATACATCCACATGAATCTGTCATGGGTGTACACGTGTTATCCATCCTGAACCCCCTCCCACTCCCTCCCTGTACCATCCTTCTGGGTCATCCCAGTACACCAACCCCAAGCATCCTGTAACCTGCATCAAACCTGGACTGGTGATTCGTTTCTTATATGATATTATACATGTTTCAATGCCATTCTCCCAAATCATCCAACCCTCTTCCTCTCCCACAGAGTCCAAAAGACTGTTCTATACATCTGTGTCTCTTTTGCTGTCTCACATACAGGGTTATCGTTACCATCTTTCTAAATTCCATATACATGTGTTAGTATACTGTATT
>NW_011385345.1:0-594 GCF_000754665.1 Bison bison bison
GTTATATTGCTTGTTTCCTGACATTACATTGCACTAGAATGTAAGTTCCGTGGGGGCAAGCACGTCACTTGAACATTTTTTAGTGCTCTCTACCTAGCACATAGAAAATAGCCAATATATTTTTGTATGTATTGAACAAGTATGTATTTGAACGAATGAACATACAGAGAATGGAAAGGATTGCATGGATAGTAGCCACCAATACCACTAACCTGAATTTGATGTTGTGTGGCTCTTCTCCTGTTTCTTCAAAATTCTGTCAAAGATGCCAGCAACAGAACAGGTACAGTGGCATATTTTGCTTGGATAACTCCCTTCAATATTCCATCCTCCATTGGCTTTAGTGGTTTCATTGAAGTATCTATTTCAAAGCCTTTCTAGGTGAGCAGTGTGAAAAGCAATCCATTTGCCACAACTCATTAAGCACATCGGATGGCATTAGGACATATTTCCAGTTTCCTTTTATTTATGAAGTCATGTAGATAGACTGTGGTGAGCTTGAATGAACAAAGAAACTGTATCAGTCACCAAGGATACTGATTTCAGGAAAATAAAGGAAGATTTGAGGAGTGAGAAGAAGAATACGATTACTTC
>NW_011385346.1:0-741 GCF_000754665.1 Bison bison bison
GGTATTTGGAACCTGGGGGTCTTTTCCCGACGATGCACGGGCGAGTCACTGTCCCTTCGTGTTGACTTCATTCACAGGGTGGATTTCGAAGAGGTGTCCGGGCATCGGGTTCTTATCAAGAGGGGACCGGGAAATCGGGGTCCTTCGGAATGTGGAACCACCCACGAGGCCAGGTCTGGAATGTCGTCGTGAGACCGGCCTCATCCTGAGGTGCGACCGGAAGGTCGGGAACCCCTTCCAGACAAAGCAGGGGAGTCGACCCACCTGTCCAGATCTGGAGGGTAGAAGGGGCTCAGAGGAAGTGGTGCCGGAAAACCTCGGTGTTCCTCTCAAGGGAGAACGGGATGTCGGGGAACTTTGTGGGTCGCATCAAGGGTGCCAAGTACCCTTTCGTCCTCCAGTACCTAACGTGGGACTTCTCCTGAGACACTGTAGCGGCAAAGGGCTTCATCTTGCGATGACGGGGGAACCACGTGGTTTTTCTCGAGGTGTAGCAGGATTCTCGAATTACGACGGGGAATTCAGGATGCCTCTTGTGTTGGCCCAGGGAAGTCCAATCTTCCATTCGAGTTGCGAAGGAAAGCTGGGGATTTCTCTCGAGTGACCGCAGGGCCAATAGACCTCATCAAGGCTTCTGTCCAGAAGCCAATTTTCCTCTCCAGGGGTGACAGGGATCTCAGGGTTGCATTCCAGACACACCCGGGGAGACAGGCATTCATGTCGAGTGGAAGCACAGAACCC
>NW_011385347.1:0-589 GCF_000754665.1 Bison bison bison
CATGCCAGGCCTCCCTGTCCATCACCAATTCCCGGAGTTCACTCAGAGTCACGTCCATCGAGTCAGTGATGCCATCCAGCCATCTCATCCTCTGTCGTCCCCTTCTCCTCCTGCCCCCAATCCCTCCCAGCATCAGAGTCTTTTCCAATGAGTCAACTCTTCGCATGAGGTGGCCAAAGTACTGGAGTTTCAGCTTTAGCATCACTCCCTCCAAAGAAACCCCAGGGGTGATCTCCTTTAGAATGGACGGTTGGATCTCCTTGTAGTCCATGGGACTCTCAACAGTCTTCTCCAACACCACAGTTCAAACGCATCAATTCTTCAGCGCTCAGCTTTCTTCACAGTCCAACTCTCACATCCATACATGACCACAGGAAAAACCATAGCCTTGACTAGATGGACCTTTGTTGGCAAAGTAATGTCTCTGCTTTTGGATATGCTGTCTAGGTTGGTCATAACTTTCCTTCCAAGGAGTAAGCGTCCTTCAATTTCATGGCTGCAGTCACCATCTGCAGTGATTTTGGAGCCCAGAAAAATAAAGTCTGACACTGTTTCCACTGTTTCCCCATCTATTTCCCATGAAGTGATG
>NW_011385348.1:0-734 GCF_000754665.1 Bison bison bison
GGTATAGAATAACAATTCTAAGAATACAAATACTTTAAGTAGAAATTCTATTCTGGCCCCAGTACTTGCTAAATTAGGAAGACATTTTATTCAGAGAAAGAAATGTCAATGGGACAATACTGGAATGGTAGCAGGGATGATTGCAAGGGGAAAGACTTAAAAACAAACAGACACATAAGCATTCAGTCCAGTTCCATTTGCAACCTAGGTCTGAAACAGAATGGAAAGAGAGCTTGCTGTGGAGTAGAATCCAGAGTTCACGTCTCAGAGGCGGTCCTAAGGTGGCGGAGAAATAGAACAGAAAGACGACTTTCTCCCACAAATTCATCGAAAGAACATTGAATGCTGAGCAAATTCCAGAAAACAATTTCTGAATGCTGGCAGAGGACATCAGGGACCCAGAAAGGCAGCCCATTGTCTTTGAAAGGCGGTGGGACAAAATATAAAAGAGAAAAAGAGAGACAAATGAGGTAGGGACAGAGATCTGTCCTGGGACGGTAGTCTTAAAAGAGGAGAAGTTTCCCAACACTAGGAAACACTCTCATTGGCAGGTCAGTGGGGAGTTTTGGAATCTCAGAGGGTAACATAACGGGGAGGAAAAAGAAAGAAAGAAAGAAAGAAACCCCACAGATTGCGTGCCTAACAACAACTTCCAGCAGGGAACTAGTCCAGACACTCACGATTGCCACCAGCAAGCAGGGGGCCTGAACAGGAAGGTGCGGGCTGCATTGCTT
>NW_011385349.1:0-618 GCF_000754665.1 Bison bison bison
AACAGAACTCATTCATACAGAGTGGACTTACTGTACTTTGATCATGGACAATGGTCATTGAGACCGTGTTTCCTTTGAGGAAGTGTGAAAGTAACTTAGATATGGATATATAGATTTATATACATTCCTTTGTTAATGTTCTTTTTCATTATGGTTTATTCCAGGATACTAGATATAGTTCCCTGTGCTATACAGTAGGACCTTGTTGCTTAGCCATTCTAAATGTAATAGCTTGCATCTACCAACCCCAAACTCCCGGTCTGTCCTGCTCCCTCCTCTCCTCCCACTTGGCAACCACAGGTCTGATCTCTACGTCTGTGAGTCTGTTTCTGTTTTGAGGGCAGGTTCATTGGTGCCACAGTTTAGATTCCACATATAAGTGATATTCATATGGTGTTTGTCTTCCTCTTTCTGACTTAGAATCAAGTATACTTTAAATAGTTACCCATTTTCCAAGCAGAGCTCTTCTTTCTTCAAATACCTACAATTTAAAAAAAAAGATGGAATGATTTCATATTTTGTGGTTCAAAATACCCATTAAAAAGACATCATTAGGACTTCCCTGATGGTCCAGTGGTTAAATATCTGCCTGCCAATGCAGGGGACATTGGCTCAATC
>NW_011385350.1:0-751 GCF_000754665.1 Bison bison bison
GGAAGTAGCCTATGGTTCAGCAGTCCGATCCCAGGCATAGATCCACCCACAGTGTAAGTGAACAAGATAGATGCCCCGTTTGGGCACGTCTATCTGTGCGTGCGCGCGCACATGCGCATGCGCGATCGCCTGCGAGGCAGGGGGTGGGGCGGGGCGGGGGCTCTGGCTGGAGTCGGTGCAAGCCCCGGGATTGCCTGAGGCAAGCCAAAGGAGCCCCAGATGGAGACGGGACTGCCGGTCGTCGGGTGTCCTGGAAGCCGAATGCGAATGCGGAGGGGCTCGCGGGCCGCGCGGAGGCAACCCAGGTCTGCAGCGGGAGTCGGGGCCCCGGCCACCCGCTCCCCGCGGCCCGGCAGGGGCTGGGGCTGCAGGGGGGGATCCAAGAATCGGGACGCGTGGCGGGGGCTCAAGGACCTCTTCTGGTAGGCAAACAGCCTCGAGCACCCGGGATTCCCAGGTGGTCTCCCATCCAAGATACTAACCAGGCCCGACCCTGCTTAGCTTCCGAGATCAGACGAGATCGGGCGCCTTCAGGCTGATACGGCCTGAGACGGTGGCGGTTGGCTCGGGGAGCCCTAAGAGCCTTGCGCTTCGCCTCCCTTTCGCTCTGCCCTGCAGGTCGGGCCAACGGGCCGCACCTCTCGTCGCGGGGCGTGCTGTTCTTGAGCCGCACGACCCGCGACCGGACTCCAGCCTGCTGACGCCGGCCCGCCCCCCCCCCCCCCGAACACCGCCAACACCAGACCAGCAA
>NW_011385351.1:0-650 GCF_000754665.1 Bison bison bison
ATCAGTGCATGCTCATTCACGTGATCTGGACTTGATCAGCCACGTGATCAGTGCCTGCAGAGTCACGTGATCAGGGCCTGCTGAGATGCGTGATTCCCCTGGGCTCATCTGCTTGACAATTGCTAGCTGAGCTGCGTGATTCCTGCCTGGTCACCTGCTTGATTATTGCCAGTTCAGCAGCATGATTCGTCACTGGTGAGCTCCATGCTTATTGCCTGCTGATTTCGTGGTTCCTGTCTGCTCAGCGCTTTCAGTATTGCCTCCTGAGATCCCTGTTCGGGCGCCACCTGTCGGAGACCAGCCCCAGCTGATCCAGGGTATTCGAAGGAGTGATGGCCTAGGCGACTATTTATATGCTAATCAGAGATGTCAAGAATAATAGTATGAGGATAGGTCAGTAGGAAAATTCGGTGGAGAAAAGAGACTGAGTAGCTTGGTTTACACGGGAGACCAATCAAACTTCATGACAAGAAGTTTGCACCACTTCCGTAGGCCGCAGGCGCCCTCTCGAAAGGCGGGAGGTGCCTCACCCTAGACACCTTCTCGAGTGGGTCTTAGCATCACAGGCATAATTAGTAACCGTGGTGGGTTCCTCGCTCCAGATGGAGACTCAGCTGGAAGTTAAAGGGAAGAATGACAAGGAACTTTAT
>NW_011385352.1:0-532 GCF_000754665.1 Bison bison bison
GTTCTCACGCAGAATTACTCACACCAAGCTACTAAACAAGGACACTTGCTGTACCACATGTTGGAGGGGTTCTCTCTGAGATGGTCTCAAGGGGGAGGGGTGGGCAGGGTGGGCGCTGTCTGTCTGTGCACAGAGGAGAGGTGAGGCTCACAGGAGGAGGCCTGAACCCCAGCACTCTTCTGTTTTCACGGTGACCGTTAGGTAGTTTCTCATAAATCATGACACCCGCAGACACGACCGCCAGAAACATCATGATTCCACATGGTTACACAACTCGGGCCTGAGGATCTGAGGGTGAGCAAATGCCACTTGACTTGTCTGACCGCCGATATCACTGTCACACATCCCTTCAAGGAGCGGAACCTCAGAAAATTCGAGAAGATGGCCAGGCAAGCTGCCTCAGCAGAGTCCACACAGCATGTTCCCATCTCTCCGAGAGAACAGGCTCCACAGACGTCACCAGACTCGCCTGAGTGAATCAGAAGGAAATTTCAGCATCATCAGGAACACATTTGACAGGGAGTTGCGGGGG
>NW_011385353.1:0-880 GCF_000754665.1 Bison bison bison
TAATATTTGAATGCATACTTAGAATCTGAAAAGAAATCTAGAACAAGCACTTTGTTCTGAAAGTGATTACAGACTTTCTAGAGGGAAAATGTAAGAATGTCCAATTATTTTTACATATTCAATGCTGTCACATCTCTTGGACTAGGTATAATTTCCTACTTAGTTATCAAGATCAATTTGAAATGCCACTAACTGTATACCTGCTCTGATTCCCCTAACTGGATATAGACTTTTGGACTACATCTTCAACTTAGAAGTATTTCTGAATTGATTATCAGTTCCAAGATATGTATTTTTCCACATTCATCATGTAAGATCAATCAATTTAAAATTATAGCTAAAATTAAGCTCCAAATCCTTCAAGCTAGGCTTCAGCAGTATGTAAACCAAGAATTTCCATATGTAAAAGCCAAAGGAAGCAGAGATCAAATTGCTAAATCTGTGATATCATAGAAAAACAAGGGAATTAAAAAAAAAACTGGCTCACTGACTACATTAAAGGCTTTCACTGTGTGGATCACAACAAACTGTGGAATATTCTTGAAGAGATGGGAATACCAGACTACCTTACCTCCCTCCTGAGAAATCTGTATATAGGTCAAGAAGCAACAGTTAAAACTGGACATGGAACAACAGATGGATTCATAATTGGGAAAGGAATATGACAAAGCTTTATATTGTCACCCTGCTTATTTATCTTACATGCAGAGCACATCATGCAAAATTTTGGGCTGTGTGACTCAAACTGGAATCAAGATTTCCAGGAAAAATATCAACAGTCTCAGATAATGCAGATGAAACCACTTTAATGGCAAAAAGTGAAGAGGAAATAAACAGCCTCTTGACGAAGGTGAAAGAGGAGAATGAAAGAGCTGGCTTA
>NW_011385354.1:0-731 GCF_000754665.1 Bison bison bison
CTCGATGACGGGGAGTCTCGGGTGGGTTCTCGAGCGTCGGCCCCACGTGTGCGGTTTCTCACGAGGTACGACGGCGAGGTCAGTGAGCCTCTCGTGGGGCGGCCAGGGAAGTCGGGTCTCCATGCGAGTGGCGAGGGGGAGCGCGTCATTGCTCCCGAGCCATGGTAGGGGAATTTGGCCTCGAGACGTGTTGAAGAATGTCTCTCGAGGTCTTTCCCGGGTTGAGGCAGGAAACCCTGGGTTCCCTCGACTTGTGCAGGTGACCTCAGGGGGCTTCTCATGGTGGCTCTGAGAAGCCAGGGAAACTGGAGGTGGGAGGGGCCTCTCGGGACTCCACGGGGTTTGGTGCATTGGAAGAGGGCCTCATCTCCAGTTGAGGCAGGAACCGCAGGGTACCTCTGATTTCAGACTCCGATCGCAGGGTCCCTGCAGACTGGGGACAGGAGAGTCAGGCCTCGTCTTGGGTTGAATCATGGAACTCCGCTTGCCTCTCGAGATGTCCCCGGGGAGAGAGGCCGCTTGTCGAGCTGTATTTGGAACCTGGAGTTTTTTCCGAACGATACACGGAAAAACTGCCCCTTCGTGTTGACTTCATTCACAGGGTGGAGTTCGGAGAGGTGTCCGGGCATCGGGTTCTTATCAAGAGGGGACCGGGAAATCGGGGTCCTATGGAACGTGGAACCACCCACGAGGCCACGTCTGGAATGTCTTCGTGAGACCGGCCTCATTCT
>NW_011385355.1:0-673 GCF_000754665.1 Bison bison bison
GCTGCATCACATCGGGCTAAAGACCCGCAGGGGGTACTCTTACTGCCCCCCTACCCCGCCCCAAGTCTATGTCAGCAGCTTTCTCGATCTCTTTTATCCTTCCGGAACACTTGATGACACAAAAGCTCTGAGCGATCAAGTCATATCGAATCTTCATTTCAGATTGAAGATGCATTCCATGGTATTGCCATCTTAAGTCTTTCCATCGCTATGGAATATCTGTCCATGTATTCAGGATCTTTTTCAGCCACGGTGTAGAATTTCCAGTGTGCCAGTCTTGCATCCTCGTGACATCCGTGGCAAAGCATTTGATTCATGTTGACGGTATTGAAAGGGTAATTTTTTTAAAAATCCTTTTCAGTATTATTATCTGCTAGTGTATACAGGTAAAACTGTGTACTCATTCCTTTGATCACTTTGGACAGCTTGAGAGTTGTCTTTCCTTACTTTGCTTTCTCGTACTTTAAGAGTATCCTGGCACATACATGTTCTGCCTCACCCCTAATCTCAGTCATGTGTTCAAAGAACTTCTGTCCGTTTATTTATTTGTTTTTGGTAACATTGAATTCGTTTTGACTATGCTGTGTCTTTGCTGCTCGCTGGAAGTTGCTAGGACCTCTGGACTGCAGTCTCCCATCTCTGGCTGACCTCTTGTTGACCTCTGCAGAATCCT
>NW_011385356.1:0-632 GCF_000754665.1 Bison bison bison
GTGACCAACAATAGATCAGTCTCAAAATATACAAACAGTTCATGCAGCTCATATAAAAAAGAATTCTCAACATCACACAGTATGAGAGAAATGCAAATCAAAATGACAAGAAGGTATCAGTTCATACACATCAGAATGGCCATCATGAAAAACACTACAAATAACAAATGCTGGAGACAGTGTAAATAAAAGAGAAACTTCCCATACTGCTGGTGGGAAAGTAAACTGGAGAGCCACTAAAACATATGTAAGTTATTTAAAAAAACAAAAAACCTGCGAAATGATCCCCTAATCCCACTCCTCGATGTATATCTGAAGAAAATGCTAACTCTCAATGACAAATGCAACCTTCATTCAACAATACTTACAATACCTGAACATACACATAATTAAAGTGTCCATGGACAGATGGATAAAGATGATGCAGTACATATATGGAAGGGAATATGATTGAGCCAGAAAACAGGATGCAGTACTGACATCTGCAGCAACAGAAATGGACTCGGAGATGATCTCACAAAGTGATGCAGTTCAGAAAAAGCAAACACCCTGTGATGTGACTGATACGCTGTGCTGTGCTAAGTGGCTTCAGTCATTTCCCATCTTTGCAACTCCATGGACTGTAGCCCACC
>NW_011385357.1:0-843 GCF_000754665.1 Bison bison bison
GACTTCTCAGAGCCACCATGACGAAGCCCCCTCGAGGTCACCTGCACAAGTCGAGGGAAGCCAGGGTTTCCTGCCTCAACCCGAGAAAGACCTCGAGAGACCTTCTTCAACACGTCTCGAGGCCAGGTTCCCCTACCATGACTCGAGAGCAATGACGCGCTCCCCCTCGCCACTCGCATGGAGACCCGACTTCCCTGGCCCCCACGAGAGGCTCACTGATCTCGCCGTCGTACCTCGTGAGAAACCGCACCCTGGGGCCGCCGCTCGAGAACCACCCCGAGACTCCCCCGTCATCGCGGAGATGAGGGCCTTCGTCTCCTGCATGGCCTAGAGGCCAACCTCGCGACCTCTCTCCAAACCCCTCAGGAGGCTTGACTCCTTTAGTCCACCCAGTGAGCTCCCAGAGAGACCCGTCGCGACTGGAGAGCAGAGCGGGGTTCTTTGCTTCCACTCGAGGTGAAAGCCTGTCTCCCCGGGTGCGTCTGGAATGCAACCCCGAGATCCCGGTCGCCCCTGGAGAGGAACATTGGCTTCTGGACACAAGCCTAGATGAGGTCTATTGGCCCTGCAGTCACTCGAGAGCAATCCCCAGCTTTCCTTCGCAACTCGAATGGAAGATTGGACTTCCCTGGGCCAACACAAGAGGCATCCCGAATTCCCCGTCGTAACTCGAGAATCCCGCCGCAACTCGAGAAAAACCACGTGGTTGCCCCGTCATCGCAAGATGAAGCCCTTTCCCGCTACAGCGTCTCAGGAGAAGTCCCACGTTAGGAATTGGAGGTCGAAACGGTACTTGGCACCCTTGATGCGCCCCACAAAGTTCCCCGGCATCCCGGTCTCCCT
>NW_011385358.1:0-709 GCF_000754665.1 Bison bison bison
TAACATTTAATTAAGCAGTTGTTTCCTGATCTTCGCCTACGCCGTCTCTCCTTCGAATACCCTGGATCAGCCGGGGCTGGTCCCCGGCACCCTACCATGGCTCGATAGCAATGACGCGCTCGCCCTCGCCACTCGCATGGAGACCCGACTTCCCTGGCGCCCCACGAGAGGCTCACTGACCTCGCCGTCGTACCTCGTGAGAAAGCGCACACTGGGGCCTCCGCTCGAGAACAGCCCCGAGACTCCCCCGTCATCGCGAGATGAGGGCCTTCGTCTCCAGCATGGCCTACGGACCAATCTCGCGACCTCTCTCCAAACGCCTCAGGAGGCTTGACTCCCTTTAGTCCACCCAGTGAGCTCCAAGAGATACCCGTCGCGACTCGAGAGCAGAGCGGGGTTCTTTGCTTCCACTCGAGATGGATGCCTGTCTCCCCAGGTGTGTCTGGAAGGCAACCCCGAGATCCCTTTCGCCCCTGGAGAGGAACACTGGCTTCTGGACACAAGCCTAGATGAGGTCTATTGGCCCTGCAGTCACTCGAGAGCAATCCCCAGCTTTCCTTCGCAACTCGAACTGGAAGATTGGACTTCCCTGGGCCAACACAAGAGGCATCCTGAATTCCCCGTACGTAACTCGAGAATCCGTGCCGCAACTCGAGAAAATCCCACGTGGTTCCCCCCGTCATCGCAAGATGAAGCCCTTTCCCGCTAC
>NW_011385359.1:0-515 GCF_000754665.1 Bison bison bison
ACGGAATCCGATGTCTTCTTCTCTAGGACACGTCGAGAGGCAGCAAGCGTGCCGGTGTGTGAGCACCGAAGGTCAACCCGGCATGATGGAGCCCGGCCAGGTGTGTGCTCAGAGGCCCACCTAGATTCGAACTCCAGTTCCCGGAGGGGAGCGGTGGGAACAGGAGTGTGGACTGCGAGTCCAATCCTCACCTTACAAAAAGGCAAAATCATCCCCTTCCTCCCTTATCGGCGTCTGCACGGCTCCTCCTGGACTCAGGGATCCCATCGAAAGGACGTCCAGGTTGTGTCCTTCTCCCTGGCCCGATCGTTCGAACCTCTCCAAGAAAAGCGGTGACGTCGAGAGATCCGTCTTGAGTTCGGGACTGGGGCTTCCCGGGGGCCCTGGTCAACGATCCCGTGCCCATGCAGGAGACGTGGGTTTCCGCCCCCCCCGGTCGGAGAGCCCACGCTACCCATACGCCTGGTCGATGGAGTCTGTGCTCTAGATCCTGGCCGCTGCGAGTGTTGAGCCCC
>NW_011385360.1:0-630 GCF_000754665.1 Bison bison bison
CATCCTGAAGTGCGACCGGAAGGTCGGGAACCCCTTCTAGACAAAGGTGGGGAGTCGACCCTCCTGTCCAGATCAGGAGGGTAGAAGGGCCTCAGAGGAAGTGGTGTCGGAAATTCTCGGGGTTCCTCTCGAGGGAGACCGGGATATCGGGGAAATTTGTGGGTCGCATCAAGGGTGCCAAGTACCGTTTCGACCTCCAGTTCCTAACGTGGGAGTTCTCCTGTGACGCTGTAGCGGGAAAGGGCTTCATCTTGGGATGACGGGGGAACCACGTGGTTTTTCTCAAGTTGCGGCGGGATTCTCGAGTTACGGCCGGGAATTCAGGATGCCTCTTGTGTTGGCCCAGGGAAGTTCAATCTTCCATTCGAGTTGAGAAGGAAAGCTGGGGATTGCTCTCCAGTAACTGCACGGCCAATAGACCACATCTAGGCTTGTGTCCAGAAGCCAATGCTCCTCTCCAGGGGCGACAGGGATCTCGGGGTTGCATTCAAGATGCACCCGGGGAGACAGGCATTCATCTCGAGTGGAAGCAAAGAACCCCGCTCTGCTCTCGAGTCGCGACGGGTATCTCTTGGAGCTCACTGGGTACTAAAGGGGTCAAGCCTCCTGAGGCGTTTGGAGAGAGGTCGC
>NW_011385361.1:0-567 GCF_000754665.1 Bison bison bison
AAATCAGGAAACAACTGCTTATTTAAATGTTAATTAAGGATATAAAGAGTAATAGAATGAGGATAGCTCAGTGAGGAAATTCAGAGGAGAAAAGAGGCTGAAGAATTCAGCCAGAAGGTAAGAGAAAGAACGACATGGTGAGACCAAGTTTCGGTGAACAAGGCCCGCACTTTATTTTTCAAAGTAGTTTTTATACCTTAAGTTATGCATAGAGGATAATGGGGGAAGGGGTAGAGTCTTGCAGCAAACCAGGCTTTCTTCCTGCAAACTTATCATATGCAAACGCTTAGGTGATTTGCATCATCTTCTGGCCCGGAGGCCTGTTAACATTTTAAGACCTTTTCTTCAGAAAACTTATTTTTCTCTAAAGGTGGTTGGTCAGGAGCCACCCTCCAAAAAAGCATTAGATAAAGTTGCATTCCTACAGAGCAAAGGTGTGGTGGGCTATAACATAAAAAGGATTAACTCAAGGGTCCCAGGTTACAAACATTAAAGCTACTACTTACACCAATTATATTAATCAATACACTGCCAGGGACACAGCAGGTAAGGGATATGGAACTTAGC
>NW_011385362.1:0-855 GCF_000754665.1 Bison bison bison
TGAGCATGGGTAGGACCCAGACTGCTTCATTGCAAGTACCGAATTGTGGGCTGAGGAGTATGTATTTTGGGATCTAAGAAAGGCAGGACCTAGACTTGTTCAGTGCAGTGATAGAGATGTGGGTTCAGGAGTATTTGGTCGTGGCTACATCAAGTGCTTAACCCAGACTAGTTAAGTGCAGCAACCAATAAGTGGGAAGAGGAGTTTATGTTGGGGATCTAACAAGGGCATGACCTAGACCGGTTCAAATCAGGGACCAACATGTAGGTACAGGAGTATTTCTAAGGGTCTTGAACAAGGGCAGGACCCATCCTAGTTCGAATGCAGTGACAGAGATATGGGCTCAGGAGTATGTGTCGGGGGATATAACAATGACAGGACCTAGATTTGTTCAGTGCAGTGATCGAGAGGTAGGCTCAGAAGTGTTTTCAGGGTCTTGAACAAGTGTAGGACCCAGACCAGGTCAATGTAGGGAGCGAGCTATGGGCTCAGGAGTATTCTCGCGGTTTGAACATGGAAGGACACAGCTTGCTTCAGTGCAGGGACGGAGATGTACCTTCAGAAGTGTTTGTCAGGGTTTGAACACGGGCAGGACCCACCTCCTTCAGTGCAGGGACAGACATGTCAGTTCTGGAGTGTTTGTCAGTGTCTGGGAACAGGGGCAGGACCCAGGTGGGTTCATTGCAGGGAGTGAGATGTGGGCTCAGGATTCTTTGCTGGTGGCTTGATCAAGTGTTTGACCAAGCCTAGTTTAGTGCAGGGAATAAGATGTTGGATCAGGAGTGTTTTGTCAGCATGTTACGAAAGTGTAGGAGCAGTCTAGTTCATTGCAAGGACCGAAATGTGGGCTCAGGA
>NW_011385363.1:0-563 GCF_000754665.1 Bison bison bison
CACAAAGAGCACGGTGATTCTAAAGAATAGTATTGGTATTATCGTCGTCTCATATTCGGAGAAGGCAACGGCACCCCACTCCAGTCCTCTTGCCCGGAAAATCCCGTGGACGGAGGAGCCCGGTAGGAGCCCGGTAGGCCGCAGTCCACGTTGTCGCACAGAGTCGGACACGACGGAGCGACTTCCCTTCCCGTTTTCCCTTTCACGCCTTGAAGAAGGACATGGCAACCCACCGCAGTGTTCTTGCCTGGAGAACCCCAGGGACGGGGGTGCCCGGCGGGCTACCGTCTACGGGGTCGCACAGATTCGGACACGACGGAAGCGACGCAGCAGCAGCAGCAGCAGCAGCATTATCCTATTCGAAAGTCGCCATGACCGTGGACATGACGCATTCACTTCCCATACAATGGAAGAAGGACATGGCAACCCACTCCAGTAGTCTTGCCTGGAAAATTCCAATGGACGGAGGAGCCTGGTAGGCTACAGTCCGTGGGGTCGCAAAGAGTCCAACACGACTGAGTGACTTCACTTTCTTCGCATACAGTCATGACATGTATGGGTTG
>NW_011385364.1:0-577 GCF_000754665.1 Bison bison bison
ACATCACACACTAAAGTTACAAATAAAAAAAATTAAAAAGGGGAATACACAGGTACACTACTGTCTTCCTTATCTAAAGCAGACTTTACTAGCTTCTAACATATTTTCTAAACCTATAACTATTGTTACTACAGCTTTATTTGTTTTAAATTTTTTAACCTCTTCTTAAGATTCAACCCAAGGGGGCCCCCGGCATTCAAAATGGAGATGAAATAAGAACCCCAGGAAGAAGAAATTCCAATACGGGCCATGTCTGCTCCAAAGATCTCCAGAAAGCACCGCCTTCGACGGCATCACCCCGATGATCTCCTCACTTGGAGACAAATAAAAGCCCTACTAATCAAGCTGAAAATTTGGTCTCTCAACAGGGGTTGCCTCCGAGTCCTGAGTACATTCTCCCGGCAATGCTCAGTCTTTTGGCCTGTACCTCCCCTGCTCAAGCTCAGACTAACACCCAACCCCCCTCTATTGCAGGTGGTCGAATGGACGGAGAGAGGACCAATCATTTCAACTAATGACTATACATATGCTTTCTCCCTAGTACATGAAAGGGCCTTCATACCCTGGGCAGGAAAGA
>NW_011385365.1:0-742 GCF_000754665.1 Bison bison bison
GTAAAATGGAGGTCCTTTCAAGGCGTGAATGTTTCAGAACTTTAATTTATTTGGAAATGACCCAGCTCTTCAGTACACTGTCGTCACTTAGTTTAGCACAGGATAGAAACTCGGGTAACCAAAACACCTGGAGAAACGATTGTAAGTTCAGTTCCGTTCAGTTGCTCAGTCGTGTCTGACTCTTTGGGACCCCGTGGCCTGCAGGACGCCGGGCTTCCGTGTCCATCACCAACTCCAGGGGCTTGCTCAAACTCATGTCCATCGAATCAGTGATGCCATCCAACCAACTTATCCTCTGTCGTCCCCTTCTCCTCTGCCTTCAATCAAAAGTCTCATAGGCAGATATTTTCGAGTGTAATTAGTGTTCATTGTTTATCTAAAAGCTCATATCACATTTAATTTTTCGTTTTGTTCCTGTTGTATCGAGGTCTTTCTCGGATTGAGGCAGGAAACCCTGGCTTCCCTGGACTTGTGCAGGTGACCTCAGGGGGCTTCTCATGGTGGCTCTGAGAAGTCAGGGAAACTGGAGGTGGAAGGGGCCTCTCGGGACTCCACTGGGTTTGGTGCATTGGAAGTGGGCCTCAACTCCAGTTGAGGCAGGAACCTCAGGGTTCTCAGATTTCAGACTCCGATCGCAGGGTCCCTGCAGACTGGGGACAGGAGAGTCAGGCCTCGTCTGGGTTGAGGCATGGAACTCCGCTTGCCTCTCGAGGTGTCCCCGGGGAGAGAGGCCAATTGTCGA
>NW_011385366.1:0-628 GCF_000754665.1 Bison bison bison
GCCTGAACCTGAGCGGCTTGGACCTGGGAGGTACATGCAACCCAGGGCCAGCCTCGGATTGTTCCCGGCGGAACAACCTAGAGCCCGAGCAGTGTGGGCAGGGAGGCTACACGCACCATGAGCGGGGGCAGACCCAGTGTGGCTGAGGCACTGCCAACGCACGCCAGTGTTATTTGTTTGCAGCATCCTTCCCTCCCTCCCTCCCCACAGCGCGACTGAACAAAAAGAAGAAATACAGTTCCACCCATCAGAACACTGACACAAGCTTCCCTAACCAGGAAACCTTGACAAGCCACCTGTACAAACCTACACACAGCGAGGAAAAGCCACAATAAAGAGAACTCCACAAACTGCCAGAATACAGAAAGGACACCCCAAACTCAGCAATTTAAACAAGATGAAGAGACAGAGGAATAGCCAGCAGATAAAGGAACAGGATAAATGCGCACCAAACCAAACAAAAGAGGAAGAGATAGGGAATCTACCTGATAAAGAATTCCGAATAATGATAGTGAAATTGATCCAAAATCTTGAAATTAAAATGGAATCACAGATAAATAGCTTGGAGACAAGGATTGAGAAGATGCAAGAAAGGTTTAACAAGGACCTAGAAGAAATAAAAAAGAGT
>NW_011385367.1:0-639 GCF_000754665.1 Bison bison bison
ACTCTCCACCCACGCAACACCACCTGGGCATGTCACAGACACGCCACACATGCCTCACCCCCCCCCCACCCCGCCCCACTCTGTGTGTTCCTGTCCCCTCTTCTTCTTCTTCCTTCCTCTGTCGTCGTCCCTCTGCCTCTCGCTCCCCTCCCTCCACCTTCACAGGACAGAGTGCCTTTAAGATGAGTCTGCCTGTTGTAAATACACCCTGGACATGATGATTGCCACAGTCTGACCTGTCGCGCCTGTAACCTGGGGTGGCGGGGGGTTGTCAAACGTCCTTGGTACGCTAGGGATAGCTTTCTCTGTGGAAGGTGGAAGCCTCCCTTCCGTCCCTCACTGAAGACAGGCAAACCGACCACAACTCAAAGCAATGGTGTTTGCCACGTGGGGCATACCTTCCATGGTCTTTACTGATGGACACGCTTCACCCAAAGCTCTTGCAAAGTTCTTCAGAACTGTCAGTCTTCCAGTCACCCGCACCATCAGGCGAGGTGTAGAGAACCGATGGATAAACTGGAGAATGACTTCTTCCATGGGTTGATGAACTGAGACAGGAGCTGAAGTGATGCCTGACTTCTTGAGAAAGGGATGGGGGATGGGGGGATGGGGGGATGGGGGGGGGGCTGGGGGCGGGGG
>NW_011385368.1:0-731 GCF_000754665.1 Bison bison bison
GAATGGGTGATTTTAACTCAGATGACCACTATATCTACTACGGTGGGCAGGAATCCTTTAGAGGAAATGGAGTAGCTATCATGGTCAACAAAAGAGCCAAAAATGCAGTACTTGGATGCAATCTCAAAAACGACAGAATGTTCTCTGTTCATTTCCAAGACAAACCATTCAATATCACAGTAATCCAAGTCTAGGCCCCAATCAGTAATGCTGAAGAAGCTGAGGTTGAACGGTTCTATGAAGACCTATGAGACCTTTTAGAACTAATAATCAAAAAGATGTCCTTTTCATTATAGGGGACTGGAATGCAAAAGTTGGAAGTCAAGAAACACCTGGAGTAATAGGCAAATTTGGCCTTGGAATACAGAATGAAGCAGGGCAAAGACTAATAGAGTTTTGCCAAGAAAATGCACTGGTCATAGCAAACACCTTCGTCCGTCAACACAAGAGAAGACTCTACACATGGGCATCACCAAATGTTCAACACCGAAATCAGATTGATATTCTTTGTAGCCAAAGATGGAGAAGCTCTATACTGTCAACAAAAACAAGACCAGGAGCTGACTGTGGCTCAGATCATGAACTGCTTATTACCAAATTCAGACTTAAATTGAAGAAAGTAGGGAAAACCACTAGATCATTCAGGTATGACCTATATCAAAATTACTTATGATTATACAGTGGAAGTGAGAAATAGATTTAATGGAGTAGATCTGATAGATAGAATGCCT
>NW_011385369.1:0-792 GCF_000754665.1 Bison bison bison
CCATTCCCTTCTCCAGCGGACCACATTCTGTCAGATCTCTCCACCATGACCTGCCCCCATGGGCATGGCTTAGTTTCATTGAGTTAGACAAGGCTGTGGTCCTAGTGTGATTAGATTGACTAGTTTTCTGTGAGTATGGTTTCAGTGTGTTTGAGTTGTATTACATTGTATATATGTGCATTCCATTCATCTGTCAATGGACCCTTAGGTTGCTTCTGTGTCTTGAAAGTGGAATAATACTGTCTATGAACATTGGGGTGCATGTATATTTTCGAGTAGAATTTTTGTATTTTCCAGATATATACCCAGGAGTGAGATTGCTGAGTCATATGGTAGTTCTCTTTTAGTTTTTTTTAGAAACCTCTGTAAGTGTTTTCCACAGTATGAATGGATGCACTAAGTGAGAAGTTAAAAAGCTTTTAACAAAGAGCCAAAAAACCAAATAGAGATGAAGAGCACACTAACTGAAGTAAAAAATACATTCGAAGGAATCAACAGTAGATTGAATGGTACAGGGCAACAGATCAGTGAGCCAGAAGACAGAGGAGGGTGAATCACTGCCGCTGAAATAAATACTCATTTTTATTGCTTGCAAGTTCTCTTTTTCACAGAACTAGAACGCCAGTTCAACCAAGTTCTTTGCCTTTTATCACATGGTTATCTTTTCTTAGTTTCCAGTAACATGTTCTTCATTTCCATCTGAGGCTTCACCAGGATGACCTTGAATTCCATATTTCTACTAACATTCTGTTCATAATTATTTGTTTATTCTCTAAGAAGATAGACTGCCTC
>NW_011385370.1:0-622 GCF_000754665.1 Bison bison bison
CTGGAAGTTAAAGGGAAGAATGACAAGGAACTTGATGAATTGGAGCTGTAAGTTAACTCTTTGACAGAGAGAGCGAGATGGTGGTGGGGGACAGCCCCCAGTGAAATCAGAGGTGAGAGCACAAAGCAATACAGAAGGCAGACTCTGGTTTTTTTGGGGGGGAGATGCTCGAGAATATCCGGGTGGACTCCTGAGGCTCGATCCCGCATTTGCGTATGCCGAGCCTCCTTCCTCATGACCTTTGTCTAGAGTGGAATTCCTCCCCGGCTCCCGGCACATGATCAGTGCATGCTCAGTCAGGATATCAGTGCATGCTCAGCCACGTGATCACTGATGGCCCAGTCACGTGATCAGCGCCTCTCAGTCACGTGATCACCGTATGGTAAACACGTGATCAGTGAACGATCAGCCACGTGATTACTGCATGCGAAGTCAGGTGGTCAGTTCCTGATCAGCCACTTGATCAGTGGGTGCGGAGTCCCCTGGTCTGCGCCTGTCAGTCAGTGATCACTGCCTGAAAAACCCGTGATCAGTGCCCGAACAGCCACGTCATCAGTGCATGCGCAGTCACGTGATCAGTGCATGATAGCCACGTGATCAGTGCATGCACAGTCCCATGATC
>NW_011385371.1:0-855 GCF_000754665.1 Bison bison bison
GGAGATCCAACCAGTCCATCCTAAAGAGATCAGTCCTGGGTGTTTATTGGAGGGACAGATGTTGAAGCTGAAACTCCATTACTTTGGCCACTTGATGCGAAGAGCTGACTCATTTGAAAAGACCCTGATGTTGGGAAAGATTGAAGGCAGGAGGAGAAGGGGACAACAGAGGATGAGATGGTTAGATGGCATCACCAACTCAGTGGACGCCAGTTTGGGTAAACTCTGGGAGTTGGTGATGGACAGGGAGGCCTGGTGTGCTGTGATTCATGGGGTCACAAAGAGTCAGACACGACTGAGTGACTGAACTGAACTGAACTGAAGGATCTCTGGGAGTCTGCGTATGAACATTGTATGAAGGCTACAGAAACTCCAGTTGGCACATTGCTTATTTTTTTCATGATATGCTTCTGTTTTCTCTCCATTCTTATGATTTAACTAAATATATAAAGGGAACACAATGACTAATACTATATTGGTGTGTCCTAAATAGCCTTTAAGATTCAATAAAGCATTAAGTATTTGTCCTGGGAACTTCCCCTGGTGGTCTAGTGGCTAAGATTCTATGCTTTCAGTGCAGGGGGCCAGGGTTTGATCCCTAGTTAGGGAACTGGATTCCACGTGCTGCAACTGACACCTGGTGCTGCCAAATTAGTGCATTTTTAAAAAAGTATTCTGTACATTCCATTTTCATAGAATTATGGTCAATCCTACATATCCAGCAAATGGTGGAGGTGACCCTATTATGTATAGTAGTTTTTAAAATAATTTATTCCAGGTTCTAAATAAGTCTTAGTAGAACTAGAGTCAAGTCCATATATAAAGTTGAGACTAGGCATTCCATGTCTCTTATCA
>NW_011385372.1:0-689 GCF_000754665.1 Bison bison bison
TCCTTTCCTCTCAACATTTTGTTAGTTTTATTTTCAGTGCTTTCATCCCCACTTGGGACTTTGCTTTAGATTTCTTTTCCAGCTTGTGCACTCGTTAGTTTTGTGCTTACCTGGTAGATATCACTTTTGGTTTCCCTTGTTTGCTAGGTCAGCCTATTGTAGTTTATTTTTGTTGAACTGTTTGGATTTTGCTGATGGTTGTATGTATGTATATTCTCATATATTGGAATATATGTGTATATTCCTTTATTTTAATTATTATTTGTGTGACAGTGTAACTGCCATTTGTCAGGGGTTCACCTTTGGTTTCTCTTTGTTTTTTTGGATATTTATTTTAATCTAACTTAATACCATAACAAACCACCTGTTGTAACGGTGTTCCTGGCCAATGATCCAGCCCTGAACATTTGGAGTGGGAGCACTGACTCCAAGACCCTATACAACCGGAGAACTCCTAACCTTAGGGAGTATCAATTACTGAGAACTCACTCATGCAAACTAAACCACTTGAATATAAGACCTAGAATCACCCAACCACCAATCAGGACCACCCAACCCAGTGTAGGACACCTCATCCAAACAGCAAATAGGACAAAATAGTAGAAACCCAGTCATCAGCAGACAGGATTATCCTTCTCAATCAGCCCTGCACATCAGAAGGAAAATAAAAAAAAAAAAAAAAAAAAAAA
>NW_011385373.1:0-655 GCF_000754665.1 Bison bison bison
CTCCAGGGGGGACAGGGATCTCGGGGTTGCATTCCAGACGCACCCGGGGAGACAGGCTTTCATTTCGAGTGGAAGCAAACAACCCCGCTCTGCTCTCGAATCGCGACGGGTATCTCTTGGAGCTCACTGGGTGGACCAAAGGGAGTAAAGCCTCCTGAGGCGTTTGGAGAGAGGTCGCGAGATTGGTCTCTAGGCCATGCAGGAGACGAAGGCCCTCATTTCTCGATGACGGGGGAATCTCGGGGTTGTTCTCGAGCGGCGGACCCAGTGTGCGTTTTCTCACGAGGTACGACGGCGAGGTCAGTGAGCCTCTCGTGGGGTGCCAGGGAAGTCCGGTCTCCAAGCGAGTGGCGAGGGGGATCGCGTCACTGCTCCCGAGCCATGGTAGGGGAATCTGGCCTCGAGACCTGTTGAAGAAGGTCTCTCGAGGTCTTTCTCGGGTTGAGGCAGGAAGCCCTGGGTTCACTCGACTTGTGCAGGTGACCTCAGCGGGCTTCTCATGGTGGCTCTGAGAAGCCAGGGAAACTGGAGGAGGGAGGGGCCTCACGGGACTCCACTGGGTTTGGTGCATTGGAAGAGGGCCTCATCTCCAGTTGAGGCAGGAACCGCAGGGTACCTCTGACTTCAGACTCCGATCGCAGAGTCCCTGCAGACT
>NW_011385374.1:0-560 GCF_000754665.1 Bison bison bison
AATTTCATGGCTGCAGTCACCATCTGCAGTGCTTTTGGATCCCCCCCAAATAAAGTCTGACACTGTTTCCACTGTTTCCCCATCTATTTCCCATGAAGTACATGGGACTGGATGCCATCATCTTCATTTTCTGAATGTTGAGCTTTAAGTCAACTTTTTCACTCTCAACTTTCACTTGCATCAAGAGGCTTTTTAGCTCCTCTTCACTTTCTGCCATAAGGGTGGTATCATCTGCATATCTGAGGTTATTGATAATTCTCCCTGCAATCTTGATTCCAGCTTTTGCTTCTTCCAGTCCAGAGTTTCTCATGATATACCCTGCATAGAAGTTAAATAAGCAGGGTAACAATATACAGCCTTGACTTTCTCTTTTTGCTATTTGGAACCAGTCTGTTGTTCCGTGATGAGTTCTAACTGTTGCTTCCTGACCTGCATACAGATTTCTCAAGAGGCAGGTCAGGTGGTCTGGTATTCCCATCGCTTTCAGAATTTTACAGTTTATTGTGATCCACACAGTCAAAGGCTTTGACATAGTAAAGTAGAAATAAATGTTTTTCTTT